>NC_135891.1:54550153-54627653 GCF_964194155.1 Cetorhinus maximus | reverse complement strand
GTGTGAGAGTGAGAGAGAGAGCGTGTGTGTGTGAGAGTGAGAGAGAGAGCGTGTGTGTGTGAGAGTGAGAGAGAGAGCGTGTGTGTGTGAGAGTGAGAGAGAGAGCGTGTGTGTGTGAGAGTGAGAGAGAGAGCGTGTGTGTGTGAGAGTGAGAGAGAGAGCGTGTGTGTGTGAGAGTGAGAGTGAGAGCGTGTGTGTGTGAGAGTGAGAGTGTGTGTGTGTGTGTGTGTGTGTGTGTGTGAGAGAGAGAGAGTGTGCGCGTCTTTGTGTGTGGTTGGAAACATTCCCCTCCCCACCGCATCCTCCCGAGTTTGAATGTGAACAAACTAATCTCCTGAGTTATTCTTAAAGTGAGTTTGCTGCAAGTTATTAGTAAATTGGATCACACAAATTAAGGGTTTGGGGGAAACCCGCCAGAGTTTACTTTAAAAATAATTCACCTCTGCTTATGGACAGACAGGGAGCGGATAGAAAAGTTCAGTTTCTCTCTCTCCCGTCCGTAACAATAGGGGTATATATATATATATAAAATCTAACTTCTGTTTGTTATAATTTTTGAGTAAAATTTTTACATCAGAATTTGTCATTCAAACCCTCAATGTAAGTGTTCATAATTTAAAAAGCCATCAAAGATATACCAACACTTCAACAAAACATGAAAAGCCTAACTGTCTATCGCACTGGAGTCAGCGCTCCCACCAGTGGTGGCATTATAGCATCAATTAGCCACATCTGCTTGCAATTTTTCTTTCTTCACTGTCACTGTTTTTTAGTCCCAATCAGATTTTATTTTCATAATTTAAATGCTATACTTCGGACATTGTTACAGCTTCCAGTGAATGTAGGCGTGTGAGATGCATGGTGTGGAGGTGAGGACACAGGGCAACAACAGACCAGAGAGCATACATGGCATGAGGGGGCAGTGTAAAGCACAAAGTGCCAATATGTAATGACAATAAGGGAGAGCTAATAGGCAGAATAGGTTGTGATGGGTATTGGTAGAAAGAAGTAAGAGGAGGGCAGACGGGATGTTGGATGGTGTTGCTTCAAATGAAAAGTGGTTGGATGCCATGAGACCAAAGCAGAAGGGGGAGGGAGAAGATCTGAAGGGAATACCCAAGTCCCACAAGCTTCATTTTCACAATATCCACAGCTACTTATATTTACATAGCATTTTTAATGTAATGAAATGTCCCAATAAGGAGCTTCACAGGAGCATTACAAAACACAATATGACACCAAACCGCATAGGAGGTATGAGGTTAGATAACCAAAAGCTTGGTCAAAGCAGTGTCCATACATACAAACATAGAAACATAGAAAATAGGAGCGGGAGTAGGTCATTCTGCCTTGTGAGCCTGCTCCACCATTCAATATGATCATGGCTGATCCTTTATCTCCACGCTGTACTCCTGCACTCTCCCCATACCCTTTGATGCCTTTAGAGTCCAGAAATCTATCTATTTCCTTCTTAAATATATTCAGTTACTTGGCCTCCACAACTTTCTATGGTAGAGAATTCCACAAGTTCACCACCCTCTGAGTGAAGAATTTTCTCTTTATCTCGGTCCTACAAGCAGCATTTTCATAATTTCAGCACATGGACTGTCAGAATACTTTCCCAACGACCCCAGCCTGTGCCAGAATTATCCTAATACATTTACAAACACACACAATCAGACCAGATGAAACATACTTATAAGAAAATAAAAGAGCATGTAACAAGAAGTGCCCCATCAAATTTACCCCTTACAAACCATCGGGCTCTAGCATTGCCCAAGGTCTGACCTTGAGCCAAGTTCCAGCTTTAGGTTCTGTACACCACAAAACCACCCCTAATCCCTCACCTTTCATTTCCCCACTATGATGCATTCAACAATGCTGCTTTCCAACATTCGCACCTTACTGCAGGTTCGTTCGTGGCCCTGCATTTCCCCAGTGAATTTATATTCAAGCCTTTCAAAATCTTCTCACTTTCCTTAGCTGCAAAAGTATCGAAGCCCAGTCTATCATATGTGGCCCCTGGGGAGGATACAGCTCTTTAATTTGCTATGGATAAAGGGGAACCAGTGGTTGTACTGCACTTAGATTTTCAGAAGGCATTTGATAAGGTGCCACATTAAAGGTTGTTGCAGAAAACAAAAGCTCATGGTGTAGGTGGTAATATATTGGCATGGATAGAAGATTGGCTAGCTAACAGGAAACAGAGGGGAGCAATAAATGGGTCTTTTTCTGGTTGGCAGGATGTAACTAGTGGTGTGCTACAGGGATTAGTGCTGGCCCCTCAACTTTTTACAATTTGGTTAAATGACTTGGATGAAGGAATCAATGGTATAGTTGCTAAATTTGCTGATGATACAAAGATAGGTGGGAAAGTAAGTTGTGAAGAGGACATAAGGAGGCTACAAAAAGATATAGATAGGTTAAGTGAGTGGGCCAAGATCTGGCAAATGGAGCATAATGTGGGAAAATGTGAAATTGTCCACTTTGGCAGGAAAAATAAAAAATAAGCATTTTATCTAAGTGTGAGATATTGCAGAGTTCTGAGGTTCAGAGGGATCTGGGTTTCCTACTGCATGAATCGCAAAAGGCTAGTATGCAGGTACAGCAGGTAATTAGGAAAGCTTATAGAATGTTATAGTTTATTGCAAGGGGATTAAATACAAAAGTTGGGAGGCATGCTTCAGTTGTACAGGGCACTAGTGAGACCACATCCAGAGACTGTGTGAAGTATTGGTCTCCTTATGAGGAAGGATGTAAATGCTTTAGAAGCAGTTCAGGGAAGGTTTAATAAACTAATACCAGGAATGGGAAGGCTATCTTATGAGGAAAGGTTGGACAGGCTAGGCTTGTATCCGCAGGAGTTTAGAAGAGTGAGGGGTGACTTGATTGAAACATATAAGATACTGAGAGGTCTTGACAGGGTCAATGTGGAGAGGATGTTTCCTCTCGTGGGGGAATCTAGAACTAGGGGTCATTGTTTAAAAATAAGGGGTCACCTTTTTAAGATGGAGAGATAAGGCAAACTTTTTCTCTCAGAGGGTAGTAAGTCTTTGGAATTCCCTTCCTCAAAAGGCAGTGGAAGCAGAGTCTTTGAATGTTTTCGAGGGAGAGGTGGATAGATTCTTGATAAGCAAGGGGGTGAAAGGTTATCAGAAGTAGGCAGGAATATGGAGTTAAGATTAATATCAGATCAGCCATGATCTTATTGAATGGTGGAGCAGGCTCGAAGGGCCGAGTGGCCTCCTCCTGCTCCTAGTTCGTATGTTCGTAATTTCAGTAACCCAGATCTACCCTATTGTGCACTTAAAGCACTTATTTGATCTTCCAAGGGTAAATTCTATGTAAATTCTTCCTGATCTTCAAATGTGATCAAGCAAAACTGCAGGAAAGTAATTTATCTCCACAGCTACAATATCTAACCACAGCCTGTTAGACTTCCAGCACTGATTAAGACAAATGTAATAAAGACAGAGCCATTATAGCTAGGCCAATATTTGCTTTTCTGCATTTGAGTGGACCTTTACACAAAGAGAGCAGATACCTTTAAATAAATAAGTAGGCCAACCATGTGATTTCCATCATATATCATAGCTTGAAGTACCCCCTTTAAACTGTCTTGGCGTACTTGCTTTTCTCTTCAGTGTCCAGTTCTACAATTCCAGCAGACAAGGTGGATGATCTGGCAACAGAATTTCCAATAATGCTCACTGCCTTGCAGTGAAATGAAATAAATAAATAATGCCTTGTAATTACATTAAGTAAAACCAATGCGTGAGGTGCTCAGTCATGCCTGTCAATTGGTGACTTGGAGAAGGTTATTACGACTATTTATCTTCCAACAAAATGTGTTCCTAAGACAGAGAAACATTTTTCTTCTCCACCACATGTAAGCATTGTTCCTCAGTCTAAATTTAAAGCTGCTCTCTCCCATAAATCATGTTTTCAGTTTTGAAGTTAAGAATTAAAAGTTTGCTCAAATGTTTGGAGCAGAATGCCTCAATATACAACAATTATTCCAATGCCATAGCAAATAGAAGTGAAAAGTGGGTAAATTAGGGTCTCATGTTTTTCCCTTTACGTCATTGTGGTGATTTCGATATAATCAGTAAACAGCTGCCAGTGTGCTGTTGTAAAATTGGTCTCATAATACAATGGACATTTACATATCAGGGTCACAATTTTCCAAGATGCCTTGCTGTCAGTTGAGGTTCTGTGCTGCTCGCATTTCCTTACTCAAAAAACAATATCAAAGTAAGCATTCAATTTGAATGTTGGATCTATCAATTCGTGGGAATATACCTTTCATGTTAATAGGAATTGTTCACATTCTCAATACTTGGTTCCCTACAGATTCACAATTTTTTATTCTTTCATGGGACATGGACATCACTGGCTAGGCCAGCATTTATGTTGCCCGTATCTAATGCCCTTGAGAAGGGCAATTGCACTGGAAGGTGAAATGCAGTTCTAAGATCTGAGCATAGAAACACATAGATTTCATAGCATAACAGGCCATTTAGCTCAAATAGTCCATTCTGGTTTTTAGTTCTACATAAGCCTCCTCCCACCCTACTACAACTAACACTGTCTGCATATCCTTCTAGTCTATTCTCCCTCATGTACTTATTTAAATCCCACTTAAGGGCATTTATGCTATTTGTCTCAACTGCTCCATGCGATATCAAGTTATGCATTCTGGCCATGCAAGGGTAAAGAATCATGAGGAACTCTCTTCCCTCAACTCCAAACTACATCCGAGCTTTAAAAAAATCATCTTCCCATTTCCCCGGCACCAAGATTGCACCCAATCCCCCCAGCCCCCCTCCACCAAGGCTTTTCCAGAATGGACTGGCAATATTATTTTGCTTTTCACAGGGATTTACTGTGACACTATCATTTTTCACAGAGATGTGTGACAGTGCTGTCATTTCACAAAGGGATTTCCAATTATGCTCTGTTTTCCAGGAGGAGTTTGCTGTAATGCTCTTATCCCGAGCAGTGATTTGTCCTGAGACCCATGTTTCTTGCAACAATTGAATTCGGTTCTCTGTCTTCTTACAGAGTTTGCAGTGATTCTTCAGGGCATTTTCATTTCTTTTCCGCAGTTATTGGACTGTGCCAATTGCCCACCCAATTTAAGGTGGCTTTGGGATATTTAAAATGATAGAATGGGCCTGCAAGACTGGCTTCCTCAAGTATATCCCAACAGAATTCACCTGAAAAAAATTGCACCATTCCCTTGAGCACCTGCCTAGTGCCTCCCAGTGGCAATTAAGTGGTGATGCATGGGGTCAACAATCCTCCCCTCTCCATTATGCAACTTCTGGCCCCAAACCTGACCCACATTAAAACCACCAATGTAGAAGTGGGAGGAGGAATAACGCAGGTGGATACCAAACTGAGGAGGCTATTTTTTTTCTGATGCTGATGATGCATTACCTGCATTTTGATTTTAGTGATTAGGTTCAATCAATATACTTATGCCATATGTAATCAACACTACTGTTAGGAATGCCAATTGGAAAGGTTGTATTGAACAGTTTTATGTTAAGGGCTCCATTTTGCAACAAAGAGGAGAACTTTCCCCATATCGGGCAGGCCGTGTGGGAGCAGGCATGGGCAGGCACAGACCCGATTGCTGCCCGCGATCAGGTCCTCGCCGCTATTTTATGTCGGCGGGCCAATTAAAGCCTGCCCAGCGCAGTTCACAACTCCCATGCATAGTGGGAGTGGGTGAGCGGCGGCAAAAAAAAGAGACCCTTGGAAAGGCTGTTGGGAGAAGGGCTCAGCAGAGGGGCAGTGTTGGTGATGCAAGTCCGGAGGGTAGGTCATCAGGGCAGGCCAGGCCGAAGGGTAGGCTATCGGGGCAGGCCAGGATGGAGGGTAGTCCATCGGGGCAGTGTGCCCCTCGTTTTTCCGATGAATGCCTAGCTGCCCTCCTGGAGGAGGTGGCAGCACGGCGGGAGGTCCTTCTTCCAAGGGACAGGAGGCGGAGGCCTCCCCACCTGACCAAACGTGCACAGGAGGAGGTGGCCGTGAGCGTGAGCTCCCATGATGTGGTGCGGCGCACATGGCTCCAGTGTCGCAAAAGATTCAATGATCTCCTGCGCTCGGGAAGGGTGAGTACCCATGTTGACTCAAGTCACTTAATGCAGCCGTCACCCTTTCCCCCAAACCACACCCCCCCCAACATCCGCGCCAACTCTGAGTGCAGTAACGTCATTGAATCTCTCACGGCATGGATCCCTCGCTGGGTGTGACAGCAGAGATTGCCTATGCCCAGTTCACCCTGAGAGGGTTGAGCTAAGATGTGTTCTGCATCCGCAGCATGTGTGACACTGACACCCAGTATATAGAATGGGGTTGAAAGTCAAGGGTCTGCACCGAGGCAGAGTGCTGGAACTGGGAAGCATGTCAAAGCCATGGTGCTAATATGCTGGGAGGGGAGCTTCCAGTTGGCGGGGAACCAATCCATCTGCTGGTCTTTGTGCTCCACATGGTTGTGCCTCCTTGTTTAGCAAAGTCATACCTTATGGTGCCACATATGAAGGAGGCAGCATTTGGGCAATGGGGGATGGTCAGCCCTGGCTTGTTTAAGTGAGTGTGCGGCAGCTGCGGGGTGACGAAGCGCCGGGGCCCTGCAATGTCCCACTCTGGCTGGGTTGGCAGGGATGCGATGGGAATTCAGGTGCAGGCTGGACCAATCAATGCTCTTCTCTCCTTTTCAGGAAAAGACCGCGCACAATGCGTCAGAACAAATGCGGACTGGCGGAGGGCAGGCCCAGTTAGCCACCTAACGGCTTTCGAGCAGCAGGCCATGGATCTGGAGAGTAGCCATGCCCCCAGGTCCACTGGTGGCGGTGAGGCTGGGATATCACGGGGAGGTATGTTTGGCGAGCACTCAGGTCACCATGTGTGTCACAGAAGCCATGGCACTGCTGAATGCTCCGTGATTGAAGTTTACAACATGGGCTTACTATTGATTATCAATGTAACTAACCAAATGTCCTTTCACTTCCTTTCAGCATCACCGGAGCAGGGCCGGTGGGAGGAGGCAGAGGGCCCACCTCTCACCCCTGAAGCCCCAGAGCAAATGGACTCACCAACATCACACCATCTCAGCCAGGCAGGCACCAGCACAGATATTATCACCTCGGTAGGAATTAGATATTCAGCTAGTGTCCCAGGGATGGCAGTGAGGGCACTTCACAGTCACTTGAGGTGCGGGCAGAAACAGAGAGTGCCCAGGGTGCCGGCAGTCGGAAGACTGCTGGGGAGGTACATGCTCTGTTGGTGGCTGATGATGTGCCTCTGGAGTCATCCATGAGACAGCGAACGCTGGAAGTGCAGCAGGGTATGCGGGACGATCTGGCGGAGATACATGAGGCATGGTGCCTGTGCTGGAGGAGTCCACGCGGAGCATCACCGATACAATGAACCTCATGGCTGAGCGCCATGCTTCCTCCATGGAGAGAGTGGCAACAGGAAATTTCTGCCAAATGAGTTTTTCCGGAATTTGTTGGCAACAGCATTCTGGAAAATGTTCAAATATCAGCTCAAATATTCAAGGCCTCTATGGCTGAACAACTAGAATTGTAACAATATGTGTCTGATATTTGTGTAATTTCAATATCCTTGTAGATGAGCTTGTCTGTTCTCCGTGAGTATAATTTCTTCTCATAAATGCATAATCTAAAGCTCTGTATATAGAGCTGTCTTAGCAGTGTTAATCAACAGCTACATGAAGTACAGCTTGGACAGGACTTTACTGGTACAGGGTGTTAGGCTGGGAGGTGGGCATATGAGAAAATAGCAGCAGGCTGGGGGGGTGGTGAGGTTGGATGGTGGCAGGCAGCAGATTGGCTGCCCACAGAATGGATATTATTTATATAACTAATAATCCTAATAAGGGCAAATTTCCTTGGCCACTGGCATTTTGCTGGTGGTGGAGCAGCCTCCTGTTCATTGGGGAGACTGCCTGCTTCATGGAGGTGGCCTCCCTGCAGCAATCCAGAGGGCCATTGGATCTGGAGGCTTCCTGGCCCCTGTGGGCATTTAGAGGGATTTGCCTGCTTGGCCGCACAGAATTTGAATTTAAAATTCGATATCTGTCAGCAGTGCCTTCCTCTCCCAGTGGGAGGTGGTGGGGTGGGGTTTGGTGCTGAGGCTCTAAAGCTTTTGGCCCTCTGATTGGGCCAACAGCATCTAGATACCTGCTGAGTTTTTCCAGGTAATTCTGTTTTTGTTTTGGATTTCCAGCATCCGCAGTTTTTTGCTTTTATCTCTGTGTTTAATTGATTGCCACTCCTCTTCAAGAAATGCCTACCTTGAAGAAGTACTGCTCTGCTCTCCGACAGGATTTCCGTATTGCTCTTCTGCCTTGTTAATATTACTCAGTTCTGTTGAAGGGTCATGAGGACTCGAAACGTCAACTCTTTTCTTCTCCACCGATGCTGCCAGACCTGCTGAGTTTTTCCAGGTAATTCTGTTTTTGTTTTGGATTTCCAGCATCCGCAGTTTTTTGTTTTTATCTAGATACCGCCTGCTACCTTAATTGGGCAGTGAACCCAGAGGTAGCCAATTAGAACGCTGCCTCCAGGAAAATAGATGAACTGCTCCTGCTACCAGCAAGGGTGGGCTTGGGACCTCGTCCCGGCATGTGGGCACTGAAGCCCATGGCAAAATTCTTCACATAGGTTTTCCAATTGGAATCCCTGTTTTTTGATGAGGAAGTGGTTGAGGATATCAAAATGGCTAGATTGGAGGAACTTAGAGTAAGATATCAAATTGGATGCTTGTTTTCTACATGTAGGTCCTTATCCTTTAGGGTTTATAGACCTAATGGGTCTTACTTAAGATTGCTCTGCATCACAGTGTCTCAAATGCTGCGTTTTCCCCCCATGGAGGCAATTGGGAAGATATATCAGCTGCTATGGGGAGAGGCTTGCAACCTACTTCCACAGGGACAACATGATTGTGTGCACTCACTCAAAGTCACTACAGTCTTGTGTTTCTTTGCGACTGAACCCTTCATTGTGACCGTCATCTTAATCAGGCAGCAATTCACTATTGTTTAAAGAAGATCGTTGAAGTTCCCTTCAGGTAACTGCACAGTGATTTCCATCTCAATCAACTAGCTAAACGAACAAAGAAAGCTATTCAATTCTACAGGCTCGCTGAGTGTCCTCAGATTCAAGGAGCAGCTGAAGGAATGCATGAGCTGGATTATATGGCCACAAATCGGCTAGACAGTCCCCCTCGGGCTTGCATAAAATACGGCATGATTGTGTCAGGTTGGCACTTAACTGAACAATGACATTCAAACATCCCACACTTTTGCAACCTTTACAGGCATTGATCACAAATAAACATCTCACAACTCTGAAACCATGTGAGGTATCACACACGCACAAACACACCTCCCAATACACTCAATCACAAATCACCACTCTTTCTTTTCCAGGACAAGATAACACAAAACAGAACTTGACCAGCAGAGGGAAAACATGACTGTATAATATAACTCACCTTGAAGAGGCAGTTCTGAGTAATCAGGAGGAAGTGGCAAGGAAGCATTATTGTCTAAAGTTATGTGGCCACTCTAGCTTCCTTACATATTGTCATGAGCAACTGAAAGGTGTTTCCTTAGAGTATTCCGTGAGCTAAGAATTTGTGTGTCTGTGCTCGTATGTAGCCCCCTTTTTAATTTCGAGTGGTTCAATTAAAAATAACCCAGCAGACAAGGTTAGTTTATTACAAAGACTGCTGCTGAAAATTATTTAGGTAAAAAGTGATAAAGTTATCTAAAATACAGATACAAAGATTAAAACGCAGATAAAGAAAAAATTACTTAAAGGTGAGATTTCAAATCCGTCTCATTGAGGTATGTTGCGGGTCCATTGCTTGAGTTCCCTACTTTCTGAAGTGATGGGGTTGAAACTGGGGGTTCGGTTAACAATTGTGGTGGCTTCTGCAGTTGATCAGTTGGTATTGGCCCTTTTTTTAAGGTGGACTTAGCAAGCAGAACAGATTCTACGTGTGAGTGAAAGTTCCAGTTTTTCACTTTCTTATTGATACTGCTGGTGGTGGCTCTTGGTAACTTGGTTTTTGTACAGCAGTCCGATAACTCTGGGAACCATCCTCACTTTCTCCCTGTTGAGAAGCAGTTTCTGTTCCAAGATATCTCTTTCATGTTCAGAATGGTCCTACACACAAAATGGCTGTTCAGTCTGTCTTTATACAGTTCAAAAAATGCAGAAATGGCTGCTATGTTAATTCTCCAGGACTAATTATTTCACCAGGAGAATAAGTTAATTATGTTGATGTCCTTTGAAGTCCCTTCTTGTCTTCTGTTCCCTCAGAAATAAAAAGGGTCCTTCACACCTTTTAGACATGAATGGATATCGGGATCTTTGCATTTTTAATAACTCTTCGTAGCCAGCTCTAGAGATATGAATCTGACAAGGTTTGAATAAACACCAGAAGGGTGCCAAAACAAAAAAAATGCCTGGAAAAACTCAGCAGGTCTGACAGCATCTGCGGATAGGAGCACAGTTAACGTTTCGAGTCCGAATGACCCTTCAACAGACAGTTCTGTTGAAGGGTCATTCGGACTCGAAACGTTAACTATTTGTTGAAGGGTCATTCGGACTCGAAACGTTAACTGTGCTCCTATCCGCAGATGCTGCCAGACCTGCTGAGTTTCTCCAGGTACTTTTGTTCTTGTTTTGGATTTCCAGCATCTGCAGTTTTTTGCTTTTACCAGAAGGGTGCCATGTTGTCTGTCCACACTCCCATGTTGAAAAAGGCTTTCAAAGTCAATGTAAAGGCTTGAGAACAGAAATGTGCCTTTAAAAAGCTATCCTTAAAATTTGTAATATCATAATTATGCATTTGTGATAATATCCACTAGTATTCTTAATTCCTCAGTTCCCAAAGCTATCCTCATATTAAGAGCTCTGTACGGTCTCATCACACATCTCCACCTATAGTGGCCACGCATGCTGTAAGCTAACCTTTCCAGCTTTATCATTGCAGGCTCCAGGAGCAAGATCCGCTTCCCCCTGGAAGTACTGGCAGAGAAAGAAGATGAACTTCGCACTCCCCAGGCCCTGTCTGCCATCACCTCCCCCCACCCCAGCAGAGGAGGAGGCGAAGAAGGAGAATAAGGAAGAATACCCTGTCACAGGAATCAGCTCAGACACATGAACCTCATATTACTTAGGGCAATACATATATCTTCATAGTTGCAGGCACTGATCACTAATGGGTAGCAACATGATGGGTGGCAAGGTGGCCCTACTAGTTCTGCTTCAGACGTGTCAGATGAGGACCTTCAGTGTCAAATTTCACTAAAGTACTGTTGGGTGTGATGATTCGATGGAGGTTTCGTCAAGAAACAGTTAACTTTATTACAGAGATTTACAGATGCTTTCATGCTCGACCAGGACTCTCGTCAGGAAGCTCCGCCTCCTAGGTTGCCCGCGCTAAAGGCTCACTGCTCAAAGCCCCCGCAGTACATCACGTGACCCCCAATTGATAGAAGGAAGAAACTATACCCCTCGTTACCACATTTCCTCCCCCTTTAGTATTTTTTTACAATTACTATTTACAGGGAAACATTTGAACAATCCAACAAACATATACACAATTTCAGGTGATTATAAATGAAGTCTCTGAGGTGCTCTCCTTATATGGCTAGAGGTCTACCACTGGAGGTTCCTGAACGGAATTGACAGGGTCTAGAACTGCAGTATAAGACACATCATCGGAATGTGGCAGTTCAGGATTTGACAACTCTTCAGAAGCTTTGGCATGTCTATTCTAGATCGATCAGGCACTTCTGGAATTAACCACAGGTGGGATCAGTTGATTGATGGAATGTCTCTCTGGCACGAATATGATCTAGATGGTTTCAGAGTATTCTATCTCCCACTTGTGCTTGGTAAGATTGTGGACCAGTCCCTAAGACAATGGCTCCAGAAGCCCAAAAGGGTCTGCTGCCGAAATTCCGTATGTATAACCTACGCTGAAAGTGCGAGTTTTACAATGTATGTCATGGTTAAACTTCTGATTTTTCTGTGCCACTTTCCCCTTTGCATTTGGAAACACGAGATGTAGATGTGTATGCAGGTGTCCTTTCATTAATAACTCTGATGGTGCTGAACCTGTAATCGAATATGGTGTTGTACAATAACTGAAAAGGAATCAGAAAAATCAAGATTCTAGAGTGCCTTCCGATAGCTTTTTCATACTAGACTTAAAAGTTTGTACTGCCCTCTCAAATTAGCTATTCGATGAGGGATGGTAAGGGGCTGTTTTAATATGTTGGATTCCATTCAGTCCCATACATTTCTGAAACTCTGTGCTAGTAGAAGCAGTGCCATTATCTGAAACGACAATTTCAGGTAGGCCACGTATGCTGAAACTGTGAGGTAGCTTCTCCATAGTTGTATTTGATGTTGGCGACTTGACTTCGTTTACATCCATCCATTTGGAATGTGCATCTGCAATTAACAAGATTATGGTACCCAAGAATGGTCCTACATAATCAATATGTAATCGAACCCAGGGTCAACCCGGCCACTCCCATGGATGAGAACAGGCAACTTCTGTTGTTGCTGACAGTGGAGACAGTGATTGACTAAGTTTCAATATCTCCATCAATACCTGGCCACCATAAAAAGCTTCATGCAAGCAGTTTCATTTATGATATGCCCAGATGGGCACTATGGAGTTCTGCCAAGGGCGGCTCTCTGCCTTGTGGTGGGACCACCACTCTTGACCCCAACAACAAAACCCCACCTTGGCAGCTCAATCCCGTCTGCCTGACATGGAATGGTCTCAATTCTTCAGATACAGGCATGTTTGGCTATCCTTTTAAGACAAAGTCACTGACTTTCAATAATGTTGGTTCTCTGTTTGGCCAATTTCTAATTTATTTCACTCACACCGGCGAAGAATTTAAGAATTTCAATAACAGCGCTAATTCCTGTGGAAAGGGAGTGTGCACAATACTGTCTGGCAATGGGGGACAGTTGAGTACATCTGCATTTGCAATGTGTAGGCCAGGATGGTACATAAAAATATACTCATACGCAGATAATGTCAGAGCCCATCGTTGTATTCTTGCTGATGCTATTGGTGGGATGACCTTGTCCTTGCTGAATAAACCCATTAATGGGTTATGGTCGAGCACAATAGTGAAACGGCAACCAGGTACTGGTGGAATTTCTTCACCCCGAATACCACCCTTCTCAGCTGTGGAGAGGATTCTCGAGACATAGGGTAAAATTTCTAGCTCGGCAGGCAGGCGCGCACCCAACCCGACCTAGCGTAAACTAATGTCAGGCGAGCATCCCGACGTCATTGTGCACTCATGCCCCAATTGCAGGCGACGGTCAGTTTCCTGCTCGCCCTCCGCCCGCCCCCGCCGAGCCCACCCAACATGGGTGAAATTCTGCCGATAGCCAATGGACTTTTCAGACCCATTTTCCATTTTATGGGATAATACAGCTCTGACTCCGTAGGGAGAGGCATCACATGTTAATACCAGCTCTTTCGATGGGTCCTAGTGTACCAATACACACAACAAATGCAACAATTCCTTTGCTTTCACAAAGGCCTGCTCCTGTTGTGACCCCCAAAGCCAACAGTGGTTCTTTTTTAGTAATGAGTGTGACAGTGCCAACACAGCTGATAGGTTTTAGTAGTTGAATGTGCCCAGGAAGGACTTAAGTTCTGTTACATTGGATGGTGATGGCACATCTTTTATTGCCTGCACTTTTTCTTCTGCTGGGTGCAGTCCCATGGCATCCACCCTGTGGCCTAGATAAGTCACTTCTGGTGCCTGAAATGTGCACTTTTCCTTCTTTAACCATACACCAGCTTCCATGAACCTCCTTAGCGCCTCCTCCAGGTTGGCCAAGTGTTCTGTCTCGGTTAACCCCATGATGAGGGCATCATCTAGATATACCATTACTCGTGGGAGTCCTTTGCAAAAGGCTCTCCATTCTTCTCTGGAAGATAGTGCACGCCCACAAGACCCCGAAGGGTAGACGGGTGTACTGATAGAGACTTTTGTGTGTGTTAATGGTTATGTACTCCCTCGATGTGCCATCCAGCTCTAGTTGCTGGTAAGCATGTCTCATATCCAGCTAGTTTGGCATACAAGTCATCTATCCTTGGGATAGGGTACATGTCTAGTTCGGCTGCTTTATTTACGACAATTTATAGTCTCCACAGATATGTATGGTGCGGTCGAGCTTAACCGCTGGAACTATGGGCGTAGCCCATTTCAAGGATTGAACAGGTTGGATAATGCCCGGCTTTTCTAACTGGCACAGTTCTTATCAACCTTTTCATTTAATGTATAAGGCACAGGTCTTTCCTTAAAGAAGTAAGGTGTCACCTGTATCTTCACATGTATCTTGGCCTGCATGCCTGTTAATTTCCCTAGTTCATACCGAAAACCATGTTGTATCTTCTTAGAAGTTTTGGAAATCCATCTGATTTGAGATGAAATATCTCAGACCCGTCGAACTTGATCTTCTGTAGCCAGTCTCAGCCTAAAAGACTGGGTCCTTCTCCTTTCACAGTTATTACAGGCAGCTGGGCTGTCTGTTACTTGTCAGAGACTGGTACTGGAACATACCCTTACCTAGATGGATTCTCCCATGTATGTCCTTAATTTAGTCGTTGCTCACTCCAGGTTTATTGGCTGTCTTCCTTCATTAAGTTACCTGAAAGTGTGCTCTCCCACCATCGTGGTCAAGGCACCTGTGTCCACTTCCCGCACCTCATTAACTTGTAATGTTACAGTAATAGGTTTGATCTTCACAGCAGTCACATTATATGAGGAGTAAACATAAGGAGCAGCAGCTTCAGCTGTTGTGGTACCTGTTACTTCTATCATGTTTGTTTGCTGTTTCGCAGACTGCTTCAGCTTTGCCCTGCAGTTCCTGACCACGTGACCCTTCTTTTGACAGTCATGGCATTCTGTCTCTTTGAATTTACAGGTACACACTCTGTGGTCACCCCCCACATCTATAGCAACTTTATCTTGAAGTCGCTGCTAAAGCGTTTCTGTCAGGCTTTTTAATGTTTCTCACAGCGGACATTGAATTGCGCTTTGATCCTACAGGTCTGGCTTTTGCACAACGCTCAGCAGCAGGTTCCTGCCCAACATGAAGTATGGCAGCATTTTCCATGTGTTACAAGACCTGCAAGTCTCTGCAAGCACTTTCCATGGTGAGGGAGATTTCTCGGGCACGTTTAAAGTTGATGTCGACCTCGGCAAGTAAATGGCGCTGCATGGCGTATCCTTAATTTCACAAACCAATTGGTCCTGCAGCATATTGTTTAATGTGTTCCCGAAGTTGCAGTGTTCTGTTGACTGTTTTAGGTTCGCTACAAAGGTTGCGATGGACTCTCCTGGGGCCCTAACTCTGGAATTAAATTTGGAACGTTGCATTATTACAGCTTCGGCTGGAAGTGTGTTTTCATGAGGTCCACTAATTTATTATAGGACTTGGAATTGAGCGCACTCAGGGCCGTCAGGTTACGAATGAGGTTGTATGTTTTACTGTCACATACACTGAAGAGAATGGCTTTCTGCTTTTCTTCTGTGGTAATCTCCAAGTAAAATCCGAGGCGCTTTCCATACTGGCTCCAGTCTTCTGTAGTCGCATCATATGGCTCAATTCTGCCAAAGAGTGGCATGACTGGTGAGTAGCTTTTTAAAAAAAATTTGACATACTCACAGTAACAGGGCAAGGTGCAGAGTAGGAGCTGATTCCATCCTTGTCGCTAATTGTGATGATTCGACGGAGCAGACAGGTTTCATCTTTATTACAGAGAGATTTACAGATGCTTTCTGACTTGGCCAGGACTCTAATCAGGAAGCTCCGCCTCCCCAGGCTGCCAACGCTATAATCTCACTGGTCGGAGCCCTCACAGTACATCATGTGACCCCCGATTGATAGAAGGGAGTGACTATACCCCCAGCTACCAAGATAGGTTTGTCAAAACAAATGCTTGGAGTGATGTACAGCCTGCCTAAAAGCTGGCTATGACTTTTGTAATATGACTTTACGAGGGAGATGCATGACATCACTGGACGGGAAGTGTATTGTGCGATCCATTCTTAATTTTACTTTTGACTGTAAACAGAGCACACACACAAAGCCCTGATGTCTTCAAGCTTTCTATCGATGTATGTATGTTCTAATGTGCCAAGGCTTAATAAGTGAACCCACAACATATTTACCCAATCCCTATCGGTGATTGTTGCCCTTATATCATTATAACAACACAACATGGTGTTTAGCAGTGGTCAAACAGTGTGGCAGCAAGATTAAGTACAGGTACAATATAGTGAATGGCCTTAGATCATGCTACATGGCATGAGACAACCCCTGATGTTTCGGTCAGACCACTACAAAGCTGCTGTATCAGAGAGTGTTGAAACCATAGCTAATTGTGCTGAAAAGTTTTGAAGATGCAGTGCCAGGATAGTTCTTAAATAAAGAGCTGGTAAGCTGACAGATACCTTGTGGTGAGTGGGACAGTGCAACGAGAGGACCAGTACTAGGCTAACTCAATCGGGAAAGGCGAATGACCAGTGTATGGGCTGGATCAATAGTGAGCAAGGGAGAGTCAAACAAAAAAAAAACAAAACCATCAAAAATTAGGCCAGAGAATATTGCAATTATAATGAGCGGAGCTTTAGAAAAGCACATAAAAGCAGCTCCAGCGACACTCATCCCAGGTACTATAGAAGAAGGAAGGCCAAAGGGATATTGTCAAAATGTACACAAAATACTCCAGCTTGAATTGAGATGCAGCTGACCTACCATCCAAATTCAAATTGTTTAAACAGCGTACAGAGCTATGGTTTCTCGATCCAGGTGTGTCTGAAGACAAGCAAGCCATAAAAATTCTCCTAGCAATTAGGATTGAAGGTCTACACAGGCTGAACATATCACGATTAACAACAGAAGAGCTAAAGGATCCCCAAAAAGGTATGGATCACTTTGGAAGTCCGATTCAGAATCAGGTTAAACTTCGGTGTTCATTTATGTTTATGTCATTTTGACAACTGCCTACAGAATCCATGGACCACTTCATTAGCAGCTGCAGAGAAAAAGGTACGTACCACGATTTTTCAAACACAGAGCTAGCAGACAGAATTTTTGAGTTGCTGATCACATCCACTCCCATGGAAGCTTTCCAGGAAGATCTGCTAGACAAGGCCAAAATGTATACCCTCAAAGAGCTACTCAAGGATGGATAAAAGCACAAAGTGATCCTCACAGGTCAACGAAGCTTACAGGTCCTAAGCACAACTCCAATTGCTGACGCACTTATTAGAACATCCAAACCTAGTAGGACATGTGGAAGGTTTGGCCTTCTGCAGGCACCAAGGAAATGCTCAGCTTTCAATCACTTCTGTAAGGCATGTGGCAGAAAGGGCCATTGGCAGCAGCAGTGCATTAGAGCAAAGGCTGATGCAGCTACAAAGAGCCGTGCACTGATCCAAACAGACTATACACAATGGGTAGCTTCAAGCAATAAGAATGACCATCCGGTATCCCATCAAAAACATATATGTGAGGTGATTGACAAACCAGAAAATGACGATGCTGTGCACGACGAGACGAAGAGTGGTGAACATATTTCACACCGTCAATCTTGTGGAAAACGTAGATGCCATTACAACATCCAAAGTGTTTGCCAAGATTTGAAATATATGCCCTATGAATGTTGGTAAATACTCGTTATTGGTCAAGATTGACACAGGTGCAAGTGCAAACATACTACCCCTGCGAATTCTAAAAGACATGTATCCACAGATATGGAAGACCATGGTGAAACCTACTGCTGCAAAAATTCTGGCGTATAATGGTTCATTAGTTCTGTGTGCATAGTCCTGGAGTGCAACTACTGTTGTGATATGGCAAGTGGTATTTGCCAGGCTGACCAAATCCACAAGGGAAACTTGACCACGTTATCACAATGATTTTGCAATTTGTATTTATTATGAAAAGGCTTGTGCACTGAAGTCAGAAGTAATGAGTCCACTACCACCTTTAGAGATTTAAAAGATTAAATTAAAACATTTATTAACAAAAGACGAATAAACTTAAATACACATAAGATTACAGTTATACAGTTATAACAATTCCCAAAATTTCTACTTAACCAGACTCCCAATTACACACCCCCTTTAAGGCAACAGTCCAAACAGATTCCAAACTTATAAAGACATTCAGCAGTTTTACCACAAGCATCCACTGGACTACCAAAGACTTTTAACACAACTTTGGTTACTGGAACAGCAAATTTCTACAGGGTGGCGAGAGGCTTTTTCCCCAAGTCTGTTTCATACAGTCACCTTTCAAGATCTCACACAGCCACACCTCACACAGCCTTCCATCCCTCTTTAAATATATTTGTCCTTTTTTGATCTGTAAATCCCATTGTTTCCACTTGTCTTTAGAAGTTACTTTTCCCAGAATATCACAATCTTTCATGTTATCATTATGGCTAGCTCTTATGAGAAAAACCAACATAATAACCTTGCCTTATTTATCTTGCCAGTTGTAAAAATCTTATCATGTCCCTTTGAAAATTAACCGCTTCTCCACTTATCTAAAAGTGCAAATTTCACTCACACCATATCTGCTAACCTCATCTTACCTTTACTCATCTCAATTTCAAATGCCTCTTTTGCACCTCACTTCTTTGGTCATTTAAACTTTGCAATCTAAGCGTCTCTAGTTTAATTAACTTAACCATACACACAGAACCATACACACATATAAGCCTTCTTTAAAATATTCCACAATAATATTAGGAAAAATATGATAGTTTCTTGACACCTCCATCCTTATGGAAAAATGAACCATCATAATTTTAAAAGATGGTTTCATTTTCTTAACCCATCTTACATTGCTTACTATACTTACCAATATATACAAAACTATTACACTACCAGGCATATGCATTAACATAAAAATATATACAAATCTTTTGTTTCAACAGAGGTCATTTCAGTCCAGGTGGAGAAGTTCACCAATTCCATCTTGTGGAACTCAACATCATTCACCTTCTGATAACTGAAATCGTAGCTTCCACTGCAGTCATAGGAGTTTCCATAGAATACCTAACAACTACCATGGAATGTCAAACAGTTCACATGGAATGACAAAGGACTGCAATCGAAGTTCAGGCAGCTGCTATGTTGCTTCGGGTTTCATCAGCTAAAAAGGGAAGTATATCGGCTGAGAGAAAATAATTTTTTAAGTGACCTTACTTGTGGAGAGTTTAAAATATGTGACGGAAGGCTTTTTGAATTACGTTAGGCGACAACATCCTAGGCATCCTTATTCATCAATCACAGTGTCCTCCTTCCCACTGAAATATGAATAAATGTTTTACATCCTCCCCATAACATGCTCCTACAGTCTTTGCAAATATCTTCAGTGTTGTTATAAAATATGATTCATTGAGCAACATTAATCAAATCAAATGGTATTTTTCAGTGTTCATGGTATTTACTTTCACCAGCTGTGTATACAAGTAATACTTAGTTATCCCAGTCAAGCAAGCAAAAATAATCTAAAAATATCTCTTGGTACAATGGTGTTTTAGCTAGGGATAGATTGAATACAAACACAGGACCACTGATGTGAAATATCTGGACTTCTCTCAACTAATCCATCCTGTCACCGCAAAGGGTTGCAAAATACCCATTTACTAAAACCATAGGGATTAGTTAAATACCCAACTGAATCAAATGCATCTAATTCAAATTGATTCAGAGCCCATTTTTCACCAACTTCACATTGATTTTAAATTGGTGGTCTGCTTTCTAAAGAAAGCTATTCACAGTTCACTCAAGGTATCACTTTGTTTTTTTTCTGTCTCTCTGCCATACTTGCATAACACTAACATGCTAGTCGATGTGCCTGAACAGCCTGCCTGGCACAATTTCGCAAAAAGGCAGTGTCAGTGATGCTGCTGTGCAGTGAAAAATTTCCTCATGATCAGTGATTCAAATTTACTGAGTAATGCAGTTATTTATATGAACAATAGCTGCAGATAAGTTTTAGCTTTGTTGGTTTGCTATACATTACTAAAAATCATGTATGGTTGAAATCAAAAGGACAGAAATCAGATGAATTCAACAACAAACAGCAATCTTCTCCGCTACACTGTAGCCCAAAATAGTGAAGGTGATTATTCTGGCTTCTCAATCAATCATAACTGTAACCTTATCTTGTTCCCAATACTACAAACATTCATTGATAACAAATTCACCTTCTCCAGAAAGTATAACAGTTATAAGGATTGTTTGGGTTTGTGACTAAACAGTCTGTGACTAGTACCCATCTATATTCCTTTCATTCCATTTTTATTTTACGGGAAAGTACCTCACTGTTCATGTCCAAAAGGGAGATTGACCACCTGTAGAAAAGCAAGTCAGACACACATTTGTTAATGCCCTGCATAATGGGCTACCGAGCATACTGATCACACAGGTCCTTGGTTCAATTCTTGGTGTGTACTTGTTAGGTCAATCTTAGCAAATCTATTGAAGGATCTCTAACACTGATCCACAGTAAAATGGGAGTGTTTTGTTGAGGTTGATTGGAAATGAGAATGCAACCTTTAAAAAGCGAGGTCTGTATCTTTTGTATTTTAATTCCCAAGTACCAGCTTAAGTACTGTCACCTAAGGGATGGGGCTAATTACATCATATTATTGACTGTGTGGTAGCAGATCATACATCGAGTGTGAGGAAGCCGGAGGAATGGGAAGTGGATGAGGATATGTCACTCCAGAGGGAGCTGCAAAGACAAGTGCCCTTGTAGGATGAGCGGGACCCAGAAATCATTTGGACTTATCTGAAATGAAGGATGTTTGAAGAAAATCACATCCACATCCAGGCTCTCAGGTAAGTCACCAAGGATGTGTGGTGACCGAGGGCTGTGAGTTTACAGCCTCAGAAGCTGTCTAAGTTAAATGTGAAAAGAAAATCGTTCAAAGAAGTCAATTCCAATTACAGGAATTGCTACTCAAACTTTCAACAATTGTCATGGTCAAAACCTTCTCACTTCCACCAGTTGATCTTAGTAACATATATTTCTCATTTCAATTGTCCCGATAGTGCATCGCAATAGGAAAATTTAGCTCATAGATAGCTAATGATGTGAACAGATCATGGAGAGGGCCCAAAATAAATTGGAAATTAGGATAGATTTTATGGTGGAAAACCAATGGAAATGTTGCACATTTGTTCTTTGTGCTGTTGGCCCCTTACCCACCACTACGTTCCATTTCTGTCTTAACAGAAAGCCTATATGTACACCTTAAATGACCATCAAGTTCATTTTGAAGGTGGCAGCCAATTTGATTAATTATTACTTCTAGTTGGGTTTGAGTAAGCTCTTTAAACTTTAGGTCATGTAATAATTTTAAGCAGTGTTTCCTTTTCTTTTTGTGACATTTATCCTTACATCTTAGGTGCATTCTCCATTCATGGTGTATTATCCAATGTCAAAAATGCTTTAAAAACACATTCAATATCCAAAATTAATGCAAAATCAGCAAACTCATGAAGCAAGACTAATGCATTTTTGGAAAATATTTTGGGATGTATTTAATCACTTTTGACACATACTTGATTCATGTCCAACACACTTGCTTTTAGCACTTACATAAAGAATGATGATGCATTTAGTCCAGATTTGGATGCAATTAATTCCGTGTGGAAGAGGCTTTGCAGATTATGTGCTTATGAGCAGACACATATAAGGAAAATTGGCATTTATTTATAAAATGGAGCCGCATAGTTGCATATAGAAACAAACAAAAAACAAACCATTGTGAGTGAAACAGAAATTTGGAAGGAAACATGGAGTTTCATTACTGCAGACATGTAGCCATTATGACTTACAGAAATCTCATCTCTCAAGAATGGCTAAAGAGTTCAATCACAGCAGACTTCAATTGTATCTGTCAAATGGTGCATTAATTTCTTGTGAGCTGCTATATTAATTTATCTGTGCACATTAATCAGGTACCTCATGATGTGCTCCATTTCTATGAGCCACACATGTCTTTGTAAACAGTATGCTTGGAGTCTATTAATTAGTAAAAACAAAATGAAAATAAGAGAAGCAAAAGCACCTACAGTAGTTACCCGATTGAATTATTGGGCCTCGATTCAGTTTTGTGGTGAACAGATTAAACAAACACAGTTCTGAGAAACCTGGTATTTTTACAGGTAATATGCATGTTTGATATGCATTGATATGTTACAAATCCCCTCTCTCTTCATGTCATTTTTTTCCCCTGCCCTCAAGTGGTTAACATGCTGGAGTATGGCTCTACAGATCTTGATCTTGCCACAGTCACTACTGCTATTCTTGTATTTACTCAAGTATAGAAGCTGAAAGGGTAATCTAATTGAGGAGTTTAGATGATTAAAGGAGTTGATAGGTTAGGTAGAGGGAATTTCTGGTTGTGTGTCTGTATTCCATGCCAGTTGCACCTAGATCTGGATGGGAATTTGGGGCCCAAGTTATTTATTCCACCCAAAATTATCATGATGTATTTAACATATAAAAAGCTGACGCATAAAGTATAGAATCAATTTAATAAAGGACCTTATTAAAATGTGCATTTTTTTGTAACATCCAAGCGCATTCACAAAGCTTATGGGAAGCAAATAGTGAAATAGATCCAACAGAAACTGCTGCCTGCCACAGGAGAGGTGTGAATAAGCTGTCTGAGTACAACTCTGAAGACAAAAGACAAAATGGTATCAATCTCCATCTCCATAAATCTGTGAAGGCTGCCTGCAGCTACTGAATGTTCGTGCTCTGCTGGAGATAAAGAAAAGGCAACGTGACTGTCAGCTAGTCCATGATTACACTCAGGATAGAAATGTCTACAGCAGCAGACCAGTGTTAAAGGTATCACTGAATGCTGATTTTTGAGACAGGCACAGTTCCAAACATTTTGTTGGCATTCACCGTATGATTGCACTCCATTGCTCATTAAACCTGCTGCACTGGAAACTTGGAAAGAGAATTGGCTATTTTTGACAAGCTATATTTAAAATTAGTAACAATGTATATGATTTGTGAGACAATGTAACCAGCATCACATATATAATGTGACCAGCACACCATTTATAATGTAACTATCACTCTGGATGTGATCCGTGGTGCCACTGGAGACGGTGCTACAGAAGCTGAATGCCCTCCTGGGAGTACATGCTGGGTCATCACTTCAGTTGCCTCTGTCGCACCCCATGTGGCATAATGTGTTGAGAAGTGAATCCCTGTATGCACTGGAAACAGCTGAAGTGCTATCATGACATCACACAGTCCTACTGGCTGATGTGGTGCCCCTTTTATGAATTTGGATGACGCAGATCCAATGAATTAATTAACTTGTCACTCACCAAAGTCAGTGTTCAGCTGCAATGTGGATCCGCCACTAGCATTGCTTAAAGGATCAGGTGCCCAAGTTGCAGGGGAAGCCATTTTGAATAACTTCTGCATTGTAAAGTCTCCAGAAGCACTCTGCAGTCTGTCTGGAGGCTTTGTGATGAGTTCCTGAATTTGGCAGATAGTGTTGCAGTATCCACACAGGGAAGGCCAAGTAGGTGATCTGTCCATACAAAGGTTGCTACAGGTTTGGGGGCTGTAGTGGCAGTGCCTCTGGGTCTGCTAGATGGCTAGAAATGTGGCAGAGGCCAGGGAGAGGACAAATTCTGCACGATGCCCTTGGCCAACTAGAAGCTGACTTTTACATGCTAATTGGTGTTGACAGGAGGCTCTTTGGCAAACTTGCTACACCTACCCTTCCAGATGGTGGAGTCTCGTGATCGGGAGATGTTGTTGAAAAACACTTCAACACATTGATAACATTAGCAACATCCCCCTGATAAAATGACAAACATCTCATTGATAATGTGGCCAACATCCCATTGATTGAATGTGCGGGAGGCAGGTTCAATTGAGGCATTCAAGGAGGCACTGCATAGTTATTTAAATGGAAACAATGTTCAGGGTTACGGGGAAAAGGAAGGAGATTGGCACAAAGTTAAAATGCTCAGAGAGCCGATGAACACATGATGGGCTAAAGGGCCTCCTTTGACACGGACCAATTCTGTGATGATGTGGCCAAAATCCCACTGATAGAGTGACCAACATCCCACTGATAAGTTGACCAACACGCCACAGATAATGTGGCCAACATCTGACTCAAAATGTGACCAAAATCTCATTGCTAATGTGACGAAGAACTAATTAATGATGTGGCCAATATCCCACTGAAAATGTGACCAACTTCTCATTGATAATGTGACCAACATCTAATTGATAATGTGACAAACATCCCACTGAAAACGTGACCAACATCTCATTTATAATGTGACCAATATTCCACTGAAAATATAACGAGCATCTCATAGATAATGCGACCAACATCCCACTGATAATATCATCAATATCACACTGATACTGCGACAAAAATATCATTAATAATTTGACCAACATCTGACCAATAATGTGACCAATATTTCACTGATAATGTGACCAGCACCCCATTGATAATGTCACCAACATTGAATTGATAACGTGACCAACATCAAATCATTAAAGTTACCATTATCCCACTGATAATGTGACCAAAATGTCATTGATGTGGCCAACATCCAACTCAAAATGTGACCAAAATCTCATTGTCTCATTGATAATGTGACCAAGAACTAATTGATAATGTGACCAAAATCCCACTGAAAATATGACCAACATCTCATAGATAATGTGGCCAACATCCCACTGATTATGTGACCAACATTTCATTGATAATGTTAGCAAAATTCCACTGATAATGTCACAAACATCCAATTGACAATGTGACCAACAACGAACAGATAATGTGGCCAACATTTCACTGATAGTGTGGGTAAAAATCTCACTGATAATGCGACCAACATCCTAATGATGATGTGACCAACATCTCACTAATAATGTGACCAACATCGCACTTATCAGGTGACCAACATCCTAATGATAATGTGACCAACATCTCACTTATCAGGTGACCAATATCCCAACGATAATGTGACCAACATACCACTGACGATGTGACCAACACCCAACTGATAATGTGACCAGAATCACACTGAAAATATGACCAACATCTCATAGATAATGTGGCCAACATCCCACTGATAATGTGACCAACATTTAATTGATAATGTTAGCAAAATTCCACTGATAATGTCACAAACATCCAATTGACAATGTGACCAACAACGAACAGATAATGTGGCCAACATTTCACTGATAATGTGGGTAAAAATCTCACTGATAATGCGACCAACATCCTAATGATGATGTGACCAACATCTCACTAATAATGTGACCAACATCGCACTTATCAGGTGACCAATATCCCAATGATAATGTGACCAACATACGACTGACGATGTGACCAACACCCAACTGATAATGTGACCAGAATCACACTGATAATGTGAGCAACATCTTATTGATAAGGTGACAAAAGCCCGTTGATAATGTGACCATCATCTAAATGATAAGGTGACCAATATCTTACTGATAATGCCGCAGAAATCTCACTGATCATGTGACCAACACCCACTGATAATGTGACCAACATCCCACGGATAATGTGGCCAACATCTCATTGATAATGTGACCAACATCCCACTTATAATGTGACCAACATCTCATTGAAAATGTGACCATCATCTGACTGATAATGTGACCAATGTCTCATTGATAATGTGCCCAATATCCAGCTGATAATGTGACCAAAGCTCCATTGATAATGTAACCAAAATCAAATTGATAATGGGATCAGCATCTGACTGATAATATGAACAAAGTCTCATTGAAAACATGACCAACATCACACTGATAATGTGACCAATGTTTCATTGATAATGTGACCAACAGCCGACTGATAATGTGACCAGAATCGCACTGATGTGAGCAACATCTCATTGATAAGGTGACCAAAAGCCTATTGATAATGTGACCATCATCTAAATGATAAGGTGACCAACATCTCACTGATAATTTCACAAAAATTCCACTGATCATTTGACCAACATCCCACTGACAATGTGACCAACTTCTCATCGATAATGTGATTAACATCCCACTGATAGTATGACCAACATCTCATTAATAATGTGACCAACATCGCGCTGATAATGAGAGCAAAGGTTCACTGATAATGTGACCATCATAGGACCGATAATGTGGCCAGCATCTCACTGATAATGTGACCAAGATCACACTGATAATGTGACCAACATCCCATTGATAATGTGAACAATATCTCAGTGATAATGGGACCAATATCCCACTGATCAGGTGACCAAAATCCCACTCATAATGTTACCAATATCTCATTGACAATGTGAGCAAAAATCTCACTGATAATGTGACCAACATCCCACTGATAATGTGACCCAAATCTAATTGATAACATGACCAACATCTCATTGAATATGTGACCAACATCATTCTGATAATGTGACCAACATTTCATTGGCAATTTGACCAAAATCCGACTGATAATGTGACAAAAATCTCATTAACAATTTGACCAAAATACCACTCATAATGTGACCAACATCTCATTGATAATGTGACCAACCTCCCACTGATAATGTGACCAAAATCCCATTGATAATGTGACAAGCATCACAATAAAATTGACCAAAATTTCATTGATAATGTGACCAACACCCCAATGATAACATGAGCAATATCTAATTGATAACATAACCAACATCCCACTGATAATGTGACCAACATCTAATTCATAATGTGACAAGCATCCCACTGATCATGTGAGCAAAATCTCACTGAGAATGTGAGCAACGTCCCACTGATTATGTAACCAGTACCCCATTTATTGGGTAGAATTTTATGACAGTGGGATTTTACGTTCCCACTTTCGTCAATGGCATTTATAACGGCCCATTGCATTTTACGGCCCCATCCCCGCCGAAATGGGGCCATAAAATTCTGCCCATAATGTGACCAACATATAATTGACAATTTGATTAAGATCCCACTTATAATATGACCAACATCTCATTGATATTGTGGCCAAAACTGCACTGATTATGTGGCCAACGTCACAATGATAATGTGACCAATATCTCATTGATAATGTGACCATCATCTCACTAATAATGTGACCAACATCTCTTTGATAATGTGACCAATATTTCACTGATAATGTGACCAACACCTCACTGATCATGTGACCAAATTCCCATTGATAATGTGACCAACATTTCACTATATGTCAAATATCACATTGACAATGTGACCAGCACCACTCTTATAATGTGACAAAACATCTTATTGATAATGTGACCAAGGTCCGACTGTTGATGCCACCAGAATCTCACTGATAATGTGACCAACATCCCACTGATAATGTGGCCAGTATCTCATTGATAATGTGAACTAAATCCCACTGATAACGTCACCAATACCCCACATACCCCACTGATAATGTGACCTATATGCCACTGACAAGGCAACTAACATCTCACTGATAATGTGACCAACATCCCACTGATAATGTGGCCAACATTCCACTGATAATGTGACCAACATCTAATTGATAAGGTGACCAACATCACACCAATAATGTGACCAAAAACTCATTGATAATGTAGCCAACATCTTAATAATAATGTGACAATATCCCACTGATTATGTGCCCAAAATCCCATTGATAATGTGCCCAACACCTCATTGATAATGTGATCAACATGTGACTGATGATGTGAAAAAGGTCTCATTGATAATGTGACCAACGTCCCAGGAATAATTTGTCCAATGTCTCATTGATAACGTGACTAACATCACAGTGATAACGTGACCAACATCACACTGATACCGTGACCAACATCTCATCGATAACATGACCAAAATCTAATTGATAATGTGACCAACACTCCATTTATAATGTGACCAACATCTAATTGATAATGTGAGCAACATCCCACTGATAATGTGTCCAATACCTAATTCATAATGTGACCAACATCCCACTGAAAAAGTAGTGAGATGTTGGTCACATTATTAATGGGATGTTGGTCATGTTACCAATGGGATGTTAATCAAATTATCAGTGGGGTGTTGATCAGATTATCAGTGAGATTTTGGTCACATTAACAATGACATGTTTTGCACATTATCAGTGGCATGTTTGGTATTTTATCAGTGGGATGTTCGTCACATTATCAGTTAGATATTGGGCACATTATAAATGAGATGTTGGTCAAATTATCAGTGAGATTTTGGTCACATTATCAGTGTGGTGTTGGTCATGTTATCAATGAAACATTGGTTACATTAATGGTGAAATGTTGGTCACATTATCAATGGGATGTTGGTCACATTAT
Source organism: Cetorhinus maximus (assembly GCF_964194155.1). Lineage (NCBI taxonomy): Eukaryota > Metazoa > Chordata > Chondrichthyes > Lamniformes > Cetorhinidae > Cetorhinus > Cetorhinus maximus. The sequence continues at coordinate 54,599,164 of NC_135891.1, read as the reverse complement.
TAGTGAAACATTGGTTACATTATCTGTGAAATGTTGGTCACATTATCAATGAGATGTTGGTCGTATTGTCAGTGGGATCTTGGTCAGGTTATCAGTAGGGTATTTGTCACATTATCACTGGGAGTTTAGTCACATTATCAATTGGATTTTGGACACATTATCAGTGAGATGTTGGTCACATTATCAATGAGATATTTGTCAGATTATCAGTGGGGTGTTGGTTATATTATCAGTCAGATACTGCTCACATTTTCATTGAGGTTTTGGTCATATTATCTGTGATATATTGTTCAGATTATCACAGATATGTCTATCACATTATTAGTGAGATGTTGATCACATTATCAATGTGATGTTGGTCACAATCAGTGGGATGCTTGTCACATTATGAATTAGATGTTGGTCACATTATCAGTGGAGCATTGGCCACATTATCAGTGGAATGTTGGTTATGTTATCAATTAGATATTGCTCACATTATCATTGGGGTATTTGTCACATTATCAGTGAAATTTTGGTCACATTATGAGTGGGATTTTGGTCACATTATCAATGAGATTTTGATCCATTATCAGTGGGGTGTTGGTCTCATTTTCAGTGGGATGTTGGTCACATTACCAATGAGATTTTGATCCATTATCAGTGGGGTGTTGGTCTCATTTTCAGTGGGATGTTGGTCACATTATCAATGAGATGTTGGTCAGGTGATCAGTGGGATGTTGGTCACATTATCAATGCGATTTTAATCACATTATCAGTGGGATATTGATCAAATTATTAATGAGATTTTGGTTGCAGTATCAGTGTGATGTTGGTCACATTATCATTTAGATGTTGGTCACATTATCAATGGGGTGTTGGTCGCATTATCAGTGGGATGTCGGTCCCATTATCAATGAGAAGTTGGTCAAATTATCAGTCAGATGTTGGCCGCTTTATCAATTAGATGTTGGTCACATTATCAATGGGATGTTGGTCATATTATCAGTGAGATTTTGCTCACATTATCTCATTAGCAATGAGATGTTGGTCAGGTTATCAGTGGAATGTTGGTCACATTTTCAATTAGATGTTGATCACATTATCAATTAGATGTTGGTCACATTATCAATGGGATGTTGATCAATTTATCAGTGGGGTGTTGATCAGATTATCAGTGAGATTTTGGTCACATTTCCAGTCAGATTTTTGTCACATTAACAATGACATGTTTTGCACATTATCAGTGGCATGTTGGGTATTTTATCAGCGGGATGTTGTTCACGTTATCAATGAGATGTTGTTCAGGTGATCAGTGGGATGTCGGTCACATTGTCAATTAGATATTGGACACATTATCAGTGGGATGTTGATCAAATTATCAGTGGGGTGTTGATCAGACGATCCGTGAGATTTTGGTCACATTATCAGTGAGATTTTGGTCACATTATCAATGAGGCCTTGGTCACATTATCAGTGAGATTTTGGTCAAATTATCAGTGAGATTTTGGTCACATTTTGAGTGAGATTTTGCTCACATTTTGAGTGAGATTTTGGTCACATTAACAATGATATGTTTTGCACATTAACAGCGGCATGTTTGGTATTTTATCGTGGGATGATGGCCATATTATCAGTGTGACGTTGGTGACATTATCAGTGTGATGTTGGTCACATTATCAATGAGACATAGGTTACATGATCAGTCGGATGTTGATCACATTATCAATGGGACGATGAGCACATAATCAGTGGGATATTGGTCACATTACCAATGAGATGTTGGTCTCATTATTACTGGGATGTTGGTCACATAAGGAGTGGGATGTTGGTCACATTAACGGTGCGATGTTGGTCACATTATAAGTGGGATGTTGGTCTAATTATCAGTGGGATGTTGGTCATATTATCAGTGAGGTTTTGCTCACATTATCTCATTAGCAATGAGATGTTGGTCAGGTTATCAGTAGGATGTTGGTCACGTTCCAATGAGATGCTGGTCACATTATGAATGGAATGCTGGTCACATTATCAATTAGATGTTGGTCACATTATCAATAGAATGTTGATCAAATTATCAGTGGGGTGTTGACCGGATTATCAGTGAGATTTTGGTCACATTTTCAGTGAGATTTTGGTCATATTAACAATGACATGTTTTGCACATTTTCAGTGAGATGTTGGCCACATTATCAATGAGATGTTTGTCACATTATCAATGGGATTTTTGTCACATTATCAGTGGGGAGCTGGTCAAATTGTCAATGAGATGTTGGTCACATTATCAGTGTGATGTTAGTCACATATTCAATGAGATGTTGGTCACGTTGTCAGTCAGATTATGGTCACATTATCAATTAGATTTGGATCACATAATCAGTGGGATGTTAGTCACATTAGCAGTGGAATGTTAGTCACATTATCAGTGAGATTTTCACTCATATTATTCGTGAAATGTTGGTCCCGTTGTCAGTGTAATGTTGATCACATATTCAATGAGATGTTGGTCACGTTATTAGTGGGATTTTGGTCACCTGATCAGTGGGGTATAGGTCATATTATCAGTGAGATGTTGGTCACGTTATCAGTGAAAAGTTGACCACATTATCAGTCCTACGTTGGTCGCATTATCAGTGAACTTTTGCTCACATTATCAGTGGGATGCTGATCACATTATTGATGAGAAATTGGTCACATTATGAGTTGATGTTAGTCACCTTATCATTTAGATGATGGTCACATCATCAATGTGATGTTGGTCACATGATCAGTGGGATTTTTGTGAAATTATCAGTGGGATGTTGGTCACATGATCAGTGAGATTTCTGCGGCATTATCAGTGAGATGTTGGTCACCTTATCATTTAGATGATGCTCACATTATCAATGGGCTTTTGGTCACCTTATCAATGAGATGCAGCTCACATGATCAATGTGATTCTGGTCATTTTATCAGTCAAATTTTGGTCACATTATCAATGAGATATTGGTCACATTATCAGTGTGATGTTGGTCACATTTTCAATGAGACTTTGGTTAAATTATCAGTCAGATGCTGATCCCATTATCAATTTGATTTTGGTTATGTTATCAACACAGTTTTGGTCAAATTATCAGTGGGATATTGGCCACATTATTAATGAGATGTTGGTCACATTATCAGTCAGATGTTGATCACATTATCAATGTGATTTTGGTTACATTATCTATTTGATTATGGTCACGTTATCAATGGGGTGTTGGCCACTTTATCAATGAGATGTTGGTCACATTATCACTAGGATTTTGTTCACATTATCATGAGATGTTGGCCACATTATCAGTGAGGTGTTGGTCACACTATCAATGATATCTTTGTCACATTATCTGTGGGGATTTGGTCACATTATCAGTGAGATGTAGCTCACATATCACTGGCGTCTTGGTCACATTATCAATGACATTTACAACATCCCACTGATAATGTGATCAACATCCCATTGATAATGTGACCAACATCACACTGATAATGTCACCAACGTCACACTGATAATATGGCCATCACCCCACGATAAAATACCAAACATGCCGCTGTTAATGTGGAAAACATATCATTGTTAATGTGACCAAAATCTCACTCAAAATGTGACCAAAATCTCACTCAAAATGTGACCAAAAGCTCACTGATAATTTGACCAAAATCTCACTGATAATTTGACCAAAATCTCACTGATAACGTGACCAAGGCCTCATTGATAATGTGACCAAAATCTCACTGATAATGTGACCAACATCTCATTGCTAATGAGATAATGTGAGCAAAATCTCACTGATAATATGAGCAACATCCCATAGATAATGTGACCAGCATCTCACTGATAATGTGCCCAACGTCCTACTGGTAATGTGACCAACTCTGATTGATAACGTGACCGGTATCGCATTGATAATGTGACCAACATTCCATTCATAATGTGACCAACGTCCTATTGATATTGTGACCAACATCTCACTGACTATATGACCAACATCCCATCGACAATGTGATCAACATCACATTGATAACTTGACCGACATCTGATTTATAATGCGACCAACATCTCACTGAGAACCTGACCAACATCTCATTGATAAGGTGACCAACATCACATTCATAATTTGAGCAACATCTCTTTGATAAAGTGACCAGCACCTCATTGTTAATATGGCCAACCTCCCACTGATAATGTAACCAACATATCATTTATAACATGATGGACCCTCCATTCATAATGTTACCAACACCTTGTATATAACGTGATTAGCAGTCAATTTATAATTATTATTAACTGTCTTACAAGATTAGTGATCATCCAGACCCAACACATTGAAATATTAACAATTGTTTGACTTTTTCAAAATAATATTATTGATATTGGTAGAATATATTGATAGAATAATTGACTCAAATAGTGCCATTGATCTTTAAAGGCATTTGCAATGCCAGGGGTTGCAGATTAACAGAGGTTTCAGAAAGCCAGTGCCCTCACACAGTAAATGTAAAAACACTTTGATTATATTAAAATAGCAGCATGAACGGTAGAATTGAGGAGGGCAAGGAACAGAGAAAGAAAAGCCCCACAATCACTCCACTGTGAGTTTCTCCCACAAGCCTAAAATCAAAGAACTTAAAACTGTCCTTGGAGGTTCTGAAGGAAAGACTGTGAAGGCATTGGGCCTCCCACCGTTGATCCTCAGTTATTTGACTGCTCAATGGATTCACTTGTTTATGTCTCTGTTGAAAGGTTAAATGATTTGTCTCACATACTATGAGTTTTAATTAATCAGAGAAGCGTATCTTTCAAAGCAGCCTACAAGCAATCAGGTCACTGAGAGATATTGTGACATAACAGTAATGACATCACTGCTGAAGGGCGATAAGGGCTTATCAGAATAGCAGCACGTTTTCGCTGTGTGACAATGAATAAATCAGACAGGCATAGTTTTTTCATGAGGAAGAATTGATACTTCCCCTCGAAATAACAATAAAAATTTAAATGTAAAATAAAGGTCACGTCCATGCGATTTAGACACAATGACAAGTTAGGCAGCTCAGTTGTGCCTAAAGGACATAGTAATAGAGATCATCACTGTCAGAAATAATTTACAACAGCTAAAGTGCTGCTGCCTACAATTCTTGGTTCAGAACTATTGTCACGTTGTAAGTGACAGCTTTGGTGCAAGCTAATTGACTGAACTTGTTCAACATTGGCTTGACTTCTACAGTGTGACTTTCTGCAGGCTTATACCTGCACACTGTTCGAGGGGAGCTCGTCTAAATAGCTAGGGGGCTTTTCAGGCCAACTCCAAAACTCTCCCTCACCATCTTAGCTATTCCCAATTGCTCTGTGTTTCCTTAATGGCTTTCATGATGCTTTTTCTAATTAGCTAATGTTAATATCACTTTAGCCATTTAGCCTGCTCCTGCTTTCCATTTAAGCACTTACAGATCATTCCAACTCCTCACTCGTGTCTGTGGGTGTATCTCTGTTTGTTGTGTGCGAGTTTGTGTGTACCTTTGTTTGTCTGTGTGTATCAGTGCGTGTGCATGTGTGTGTGTCTCTGTATGATTTTGTGTTTTTCTGTCTGTGAGCCTGTGTTTGTGTGTCTGTGTATGTTTTTGTGTGGTTTGTATCTGTATGTGTGTGTGTGTGTGTGTGTGAATGTGCGTGTATGTGTGTGTGAATGTGTGTGTGTGTGTGTGTGTGTGAATGTGTGCGTGTGTGTGTGTGTGTCTGCGTGTGTGTATCCATCCATTCTCCCTTTCCTTTGTTGAGTTCCATTATAAATGTTATTCATCTATTTATCTATCATCTATAAAGAGTTTTCGGCCTGGATTTTCCAATCTGGGCCTAAGTCTTGTGCCAGGACGGGAAGTGGGAGTATTTTCCTCCAATGATCCCAGTGGGAAATCGCGTGATGCTAGGCTCATTAATTATGCAGTCGGGGGTTTCCTAACGTGCTGCGCAGCGGAGCGACTGGATGACGCCCACCCCATCATCTTGTCCAGGCACCATATTTAAAAGGTGCTGGACATCAGCTTCTTTGTCGTATACCATCGTGGAGGGAGGAGATGACCCAACGATCGCAGGGAGCTCCGGTCCCAAGATTCAGCGACGCTTCTCTCGATGTGCTGCTCAATGCAATGGAGGCCAGGCCCTGTACCCCGAGGATGGAAGGAGGAGGCCGAGCTGTGTGACCAACTCTGCATGGGAGGAAGTTGCCAGGGTGGTCAGTGCTCATGACCTCCTCTGGAAGACTGCCCTGCAGTGCTGGAAATGGATGAATGATCTCATCTGCGCTGTCAGGGTAAGTGAACCCTCAATTACTCACACTCACCTCACTGAATGGTAGAGGGGTCATGGGCCTCAGTGGCAAGGCCACCATCCAGGCCACCCATGAGTAAAAGAGCAACTCAACGTGTTAAGGTGATGCCTCATAGCCTCACTGCAATCCATCTAGCCTGCAGGTGGAGAGGCCACTGCAGGTCACTGATCCTTCCACACAGAGAGCTCAGATTCTCTCTGGGGGGTTGGGGGGAAGGGGGTTAGGCATTGAGGGTACATGCCTCTGCGAGCCTTAACATTCTATCTGCATGGGCTCACCACTCTGGAGGGTGCTGCCCCAGAAACCTTGTGGAGAACCCGCAGTGCATCAATCTCATGCCACACAATCCAGTGGGTTATTTGTAAGGGTGGAAAAGCATGAGAAAGATACCTAAAACATAATTGCTCTCAATCCTATCTTTTCTCTTTGCACAGGAAAAGTTACAGCGTAACAGGAGATGGGAGGGGGGCCGGCCTGAACTGAGAAACCTTACAGAGGTTGAGGTGTGGGCAGCTGAGCTGGCAGTGGAGGAACCGGACCGAGCCTGTGCAGATGGAGAGGTCGACGGGCGGCCTCCATTAAGTAAGGATCCATGCATAATGCAGTCACATAGAAACCTCAGGGTCATGTGTTCCTCCATGTCGGAGGCAGCTCATGCAGTCACTCGCTCGTTCCTCTCTCACTTACAGGTGCCAGCAGGAAATGAGGAAGGCCAGAGGACAAAGGCCAGAAGACGAAGCCCTGTCCAGCAGGTCCTCCGGCCCATGGAGGACCAAGAACATTGGGAGGAGGAAGAAATTGCACCTGTAGAGGCGTCACAGTCGTCACCTGCACCCCCCACCAGCCTACATTTCGGTGGGTACTAGATCTAGTTCAGGCAAGGTCTCACATTCCGGTGGTCACCGTACGGACATGTGTCCAAAGCAGGAGGCGGCAGGGTCGGCCAAGCTCACCGGCACTTGGAGGACTGCTGGGGAAGAGGCATCAGCAATGGCCGAGTCAGATGTGAGCCTCTGGGATTGGCCCTGCCCGAGATCCTGGAGATGCAGCAGGAGGTGGGGGAGCATCAGGCAGAGGTGGAGGAGGTCCTCAACAGATGGTATGTGAGGTGGAGGAGTCCATCCACTTGCTCGCTGATGAAGTGGTTCTGACCTGTGCATGTGTGGAGGTCTCCATGGGGAGGATGGCGAACACCATGAAGAACCTCGTCCAGTAGAACGGCAAGTTTCTGTCGGAGATGCGCGCAGACCTGCAGTCCATCACTGTAGCCAAGGGTGAGATCTCACTGTGGCTATGAGAGAGGGGAATGGGGCACCTCAACCTCCCTCAAGGAGTCAGGCAGGAGATCTCAGGCACCCAAATGGAGGAGAAGTGACTGTTGATACCCCTGGGACCTCCACTCAGGACTCACTGAGGCTGTCTGGCCCTTCGGAATCCCCCTTGTCTGTGATTTTTTTCAGCTTCGTCCTATTTGACTGCAGAGGGAGCAGCTGCCCCACAGCAGGAGAGCCAAAGTAAGCCGGGGCCTTCCAGGCCTCGGGTCTCCAGAGGATACCCGTCAAGGTCATCCAAGACAACAGGGCCAACTAGTCAGCAGGCTGCCTCCACCCTTGCTGCGGATGTCAGGGGAGCACCCAGAAAAAGTCGTAGGGAACAAGAGTTTAAGAAGTTATGATTTCACACGGGTGCACAATAATTGTTAATGTTCTTATACTTTTGCAAATGGCTTACACTTGCCTTTTAATGAGGTCTGATGTTGTTTAATTCTGATTCATTGTTGTTAAGCCTGTGCTCCCCCCACCCCCCTTCCCCAGTCTTCAGGGGGACACCCCAGGCTGGGTCTATGTCCCCCGGAATCATGCATGTGCAGGAGGCAAGGATCTTTATCAGGGCCCTTGTGAAGCCATTTGCAAGAAGCCTCCCGTTCACTGCCTTTGCCCTTCATGAACTCACCTGTTGAAATGTATTAGCATTGTCAGTATTACATGCTGGGGTTCCATTTCAGTTGTCCAGTTGAGCCGACCTGCCGCTCTGCTCACCCCCAGTGACCCAACTCCCATGTAGTGTCTCGAGATCTCCACTTCGCTGATCGACATGGTTGCAAGCCACCATGATTCATGGTATGTTCGTTGTGCAAGCCAATGCCTTTACCCTGTGATCCACACCCACCCTCCATAACCATTGATCTTCCTGGTGTGACCTTTGACCTCCCCACAGTCATCCTACAACCCTCCCCCATCACCCTCTGTCCTGTGCAGGTGAATGTTCACGTTCCTTACCTTCCCAAGGAGCCAACCCCCGTGACAATAGACATGCTCCCCCTTATCCTGCCAACCCCCAGAATCTGGTTTTACTGTGTCCTCTCCAATAACCCTCAGCCTCCCTTCACCCATCATTGAAGGACCTTCACCCTCCCACCCTACTGCTTCCCACTGCCCCCTTTAACCCTCACCATCCCTTCCTATCAACAATTCCCTCAGTATGCCTCCTAGGACTCATCAGTTGGCACCATGGACCCCTCCCTCTGAACCCTTTCCCCCCCATACCTATTCACCCTTGCACACCCCCCCATCCCCGCCCTACCTACATCTGCCCTCCCACCCTCCCGCTCCATTCCACCTCATCTATTCCATGAACCCTGCCACCCCAACCTCCTCCACCATCCTCTAGGCCTCCACATCTGCCCCACTTCTTCACTCCTCTCCTCCCCCTCTAACCCCCAAACCCAACCCCCAGCCACAGCACAGGCCATGGCAGCCCAATTGTACCTCATGCAGCCGACTACCTGCAAAGTGAAGATCCACATCCAGGAAGTTCCAGCAGAGTGAAGATCCACGTGGTAGCTGCTCCACCTATCCACTGCTGCATGTGGTATTCCAGGGTCCACGGCCGCTGGAGCCTCCATCTTCCACTCTCCACAAGCTGCCCCAGGCCCTCTCCCAGGTGAGTCCCAGCATGTCCACGTCACAATAGTCTGGATGTATACCAGACGGATGTGATATCCCACAGGTGGCGTGGATAATTGGACAGGTGAGACAATTCCGGCCGGGGCTTCATCCATATCCTATTAATTGGATGCAAAACGGCTTCACGCTGACCTCTGGTGGGAATGGTGACCCACTATGACAGGCGGGAGCGCACGTTCCTGCTGTCATTTCATGCCGGCAGGAAACCGATTTTTCAGCGCCCGCTGCATTGCCCCCTCCCCCGCACGCCATTACACCCATCGCCGTTGGGACTGGAAAATGCCAGCCTTCATCTGAAACATTAATTTGTCTATTCTCCCAACAGATGTTGAATGCCCTGCTGAGTATTTTCACTTATTACATTCAAGTTTTTATCATCTTACAAAAACACTAGTGGCATGAGCCTGAAATTACCGGCATACATATTGTATCTTTGCACATCCTCTCTGATTCTGTTGATCTTAAGCCAGGGCATGAGTGCTAAATTTGAGCTCATTGTGCCTGTGTGTGTCACGCAGAGACACTGACATTGACTTTGCAATATATTGGGAGCGGTGGGGCTGTAGGGACCAGTGTGGTCCAATAATATGTGGGAAACCCAATAGTAATTTCAATGTTTCAGTCCATGGTATTTTAGCACAGCCACTTCACTATCATTTTACTTCCAGATTTGGCATTGAATGTGAGGAAATAGGTGTGAGGGGGACTCCACAATGCAATCTCAACTCCAGTATTTAAAGGGCCAATGCAAAGATGGAATTTGGAAGTTTGGTACGGAGACAATTGCAGAATATGGAATCAGGATGCTGAAAGACTGAATTCTGCATTAATGATGCCTTTCCCACTTTATGTACTGCTGGGGCAGTGAGCAGTCAGAGAAAACTGTTCAAAAAAGATATCTGCAGCTGCTGCAAAAAATGCTATTTTTATTAATTCATGGGGTGTGAGCATCGTTGGCCGGGCGAGCATTTATTGCCCATCCCTAATTCACTTGAAAAGTTGCTGGTGAGCTGTCTTCTTGAACCAGTGCAGTCCATGTGGTGTAGGTACACCCACAGTGCTGTTAGGGAGGGAGTTCCAGGATTTTAACCTAGCATTGACCCAGGATTTTGACAATGAAGGAACAGTGATATAGTTCCAAGTCAGCATATTGTGTGGTTTGAAGGGGAACTTGCAGGTGTTTGTGTTCCCAAGCAGCTGCTGTCCTTGTCCTTGTAGGTGATAGCGGTCACAGGTCTAGAAGGTGCTGCAGTGCATCTTGTATACGGCATACATTGCTACCACTGTGCGTCAGCAGCGAAGGGAGTAAATCAAACCGGCTGTTTTGTCCTGGATGGCGTGGCTGGATCTGGCCCAGGGAGCCAGAAGCAGGAGCATTGTGTACACTCCTGGCTTCAGTTTAGAAAGTGCCTTATGGGTCTAACCAGATCAGAATATGTGAATGCAGTTGTACATTCACCTACGTCCTGCTGTGTGCATCACCCCAAGCCCTCACTCTGCCTTCTCAAGCCTATTCTATCACTCCTCACAACCAATTACCTTGCAAGAACACCATCTTTCTTGTTCCGTGCACTTTCTCAATCTCCATCTATCCCTCCATTTCTCTCTGATCCATCTTACCCTGACCCTTATGCAATTTGTACCTCTCCCTGATACACATCCTCACCAAATGCATTGCATCCATAGGGTGAACACAGCCAATGATATGTTTGTTCTTTCCTGTTGCAGGAAAGAGAATAGAAAGCTAGAGGGGGTGGAGAGAATGGGAGATGGGCCTCCACAGCTTTCACAGCTGAGAGCTGTAGAGGAGGAAGTGTTGGAGGTCAATGGGGTCTCAGTATGCTTCACCATCGAAAATGGAGCAATTGATACATTCCAGCTACCTGGTGACATATGAATATCAGCAACCCATGTTATACAATACTCAGTCATGTAGACTTAATTTCAGCAGCAAATAATGGAAATTTACTCCATTCTTGCCTTGCCAATGTTAATTCATATTGTTTCCCTCTGATAAGGCCCTCATATATACAACAGTAGTCAGTGAGCCGTGTGGACAGCAAACCCTGAGAGGAGCCGATTCCTTCTGAATTTTTATTAAATTATAAATTTTATTTATTGGATTTATTTTAAGCAAGGTTTGAAGGGGCTTTAAAAAGATTGTTAAAGGTCAATAACTTTTTATCAACCTTTATCTGACCTGAATTTTCCATGTAAAAGACTCCTTAGTAAGCAGACTTCTAAAAATGTTATCTGCTGTTTTAAGATCCTGCTTACATAAATATTGCATTGTAAGATGGCTTCAAAACAGCTGAGATACCTTTCTAACATGTTCAAGTATCATAAAGACTGAGTTTGTGAGGGAGAAACATGCCTTTTCCACTCTGTGCATCAGTTTGTATGATTTCTGTTTTATGGCAGCCCAATGCAGGGATCAATAAAGACGCAGGCACCATTCCCATGGGCTGATCAGGAACCCCTGCAGGAAGGGCTGAACCTCCATCCTGCAGACGAGATTACGCCAGGAATGGACAAAATGGAGGATCCCAAAATGGACGTTGCTCATGCCTTGAGAATACCTGAGGAAGTCCTGGCAGCAGCCACCAGGGCAGCCATAGGGCAGCTGGTGAATGATTCACATGGATATTGAAAGTGGCAAAAATCCTCTGCCTCCTCCAGGAAATCAGACAGATCAGATGGAAAGTGCATTGACTGAAACATATAGGATCTTGAGGGGTCTTGACAGGGTGGATGTGGAGAGGATGTTTCATCTTGTGGGAGAATCTAGGGTCAGGGACCACTGTTTAAAAATAAGGGGTCACCCATTTAAGACAGAGATGAGGAGAAATTTTTTCACGTAGAGGGTCGTGAGTCTTTGGAACTCCCTTCCTCAAAAGGCAGTGGAAACAGAGTCTTTGTATATTTTTAAGGCAAAGGTAGATAGATTCTTGATAAACAAGGGAGTGAAATGTTATCAGGGGTTAGTGGGAATGCGGAGTTGAGATTACAATTACCAGATCAGCCATGATCTTATTGAATAGTGGAGCAGGCTCAGGGAGCTGAGTGGCCTACTCCTGCTCCTAATTCGTATGTTCATATCATTTGTCCACAGTGATGTTTGGATAAATAAGATGGTAGGGCTGGTCATTTGTCCATTTTGCAGCGGGGAAGCCGTTCTCTATTTGCAGTGGATATCTGCCTTCCTGTTGCCACAGGTTTGCCATTGCAACTTTAACTGCAGTCATCCTCCCAACCAGAAGAAGCCACTGCTGCCCAATTCTTCACCACCCACGTTAGTCGGCTATTTTCGGAGTTCCTGTTGAACCTGTCTACCTCAAGTCAAGACTTTCACCACTGATGGCATAGCCTCAATAAGCAATCTCCCATTTCTAGATGTTCAACATTTCACCAAGTAATGCAAGGTAAAACGCTTGGGGCAGAATTTTACCCTTGGTGTGCGGGCACGCGCCCAACATGCCCCTGAGTGAAATAAAGCACATTGACGTCGGACGAGCGTCCCGACATCGACACGCACTCTCACGATATTTTTCTAGGTGGGCGCGTGATGAAGATGGAGGTGCACCAGCCACTAATTAAGTAACCAGTTAAGGCCCTTGAGAGACCAATTGACTCCGAGGATAAGTAGCTTGTACGATTTTCAGGCCGTCGCTCTGGCAAAATGGGCAGGCGGGCAGGCCACAATTTGCAAAACCTCATCCATGTGTGGGATAAGAGGGATCAGTGGGCTTGATAAAATGAATAGTGAGTAGTTTTGGATATCACTTGCTGCTGGTTGCTTCTGTGAACAGGACAGCTTCATTTCGCTTCAGCGCTGAACTCAGAGTATTTAGAGGCTTCAGTTCAGGACTCATTGTTGTCTTCCAGGCCCCCGGAGGTGTCACGTGTCGGGTATTAGACAGCTTTCCCTTACCCTGGTAATGGGGGTTGTGGTCTCCGCTGGAGGTACCTCCTCTGAGGCGGAAGAGAGGGCCAGAAGTGGGAGGTGGCCAGGTATTCCAATGCAGTTTCCAGGGGAGGGACTTGTGGGAGGAGAGGCGCAGGCACAAGGGGAGCAGGTCCAACTGGAAGGCGAAGGCGGAAGGGGCCGCAGAAGACATCACTATCTTGCTGCCCACGTTTGCAGGCGGCGATGCAGCTACCTCAATATGTCTGAGGTGCAATGCCGAAGGAGGCTCTGTCTCTCAAGGGAGGCAGTGGCCTCCATCTGTCAGAGGGTAGGCCCTGAGATCAGCTCTGATTGTGTGGGTGGACACCACATGAAGGTCACGGTAGCCCTAAATTTCTTTGCCTCTGGCTCTTTCCAGGGGTCAGTGGGGGATCTGTGTGGAGTCTCCCAATCAGCTGTCCACAGTTGCACCAAACTGGTGACAGAAGCTCTGTTCAGGCAGGTATTAACTTTCATTCATTACCGTACAGACGAGGCCAGCCAGGCTGAGCAAGCCAGAGGCTTTGCGGTGATTGCTGGGATCCCCCGCGTCCAGGGTACAATCGACTGCAAACATGTGGCCATCAAGGTGCCAGCAGGTCAGCCGGGTGCCTTTGCCAACAGGAAGGGCTTCCACTCCATGAATGTGCAGATAATGTGTGATCACAGGATGCAGATTCTGCAAGTCTGTGCAAGGTACCCTGGCAGCTCCCATGACGCCAACATCCTGAGACACTCCCAGGTGCCGAGGCTCTTCAGTGCTCCGGGCCAGCTGGATGGATGGCTGCTGGGTGATAAGGGCTATCCCCTCAGAAGGTGGCTCATGATGCCTCTCCGCTATCCAAGCACAGAGGTCGAGCAGTGGTACAATAGGAGCCACGGCACCACAAGGGCAGTGGTAGAGAGAAACATCGGTCTTCTCAAGATACGCTTCCGATGCCTGGACCGTTCAGGGGGTGCACTGCAATACCCCCCTAGATTGTGTGCCCCCAGATAGTGGTTGCATGCTGCACTCTACACAATCTGGCACTGGAAAGAGGGGACCCAGTGGAGGAAGAAAATCTTGACACAGCTGCACAGGCAACAGAGGAGTAGTGAGTCCAAGGACGAACATGCTCAGGAGAATGCTGAGGGCATGGACGCTGACCTGCGGAACCTCCATGGAGTCAGGGACACCTGGGAGGCTTTGATCCAATGGTCCTTCAGCTAGCCTACCAAATAAGAACCACCACCACTTGCCAGGGCTGCAGGCTCCATACTCGATCCCTGACAGGACCAGTTCCTTGTTCAACAACATAGACTGTGTGCTAGTGCAATAAAGTTTAAGGAGCCACACGTCCATCATGATATCATGGGTTACCCTGCACCTACAGAGCAAATGAAGCAGCCAGAGGCCAGTTGCAAAAAAAAATCTCATTCACTGCATTGCAGAAATTACCATGGACCAGTGTTTCATATCACACCATTAAAAAAAACGGAACAATGGGGGAAACAAATATCACCCATGATCAGGCCGTGTTGTGTTTAAGATGCTTCAAGTTTTCGCTTGCGAGTGCTCCATTTAGGTGCTCCCCCCTCGCTGGTGCTGGCATTGGAGGCAGCGAGCTCACTTTGCTGTCTTGTTGGTCTTGATGACCTTGGCGGGCATCCTCTGGTCTGTCGAGCCTGTGCTGGCCCTGCCTGGGAGGGAACGGCCAGTGCCATGGGTGGCATCTCCTCGGTCGCCACAGACTGATTAGATGCCGCGGTCACTGGTAAAGGGGCGGTGAAGCTGCTGCCATCGTCCAGAGCGCCTTGAGAAGAGCCCGCAGAGACAACAAGCAGCTCATGCGCCAATGTCAGGTTGCTCTGGACCTCGCTGCTCACCATTGATGGACGGGCACCTAGCTGGGATACTGGGTGCCACACTGACACTGACCAGCTGAGGTCATTACCGGTATGAGGGCTTGCAAGTCCGAGCACATCCATAGGAATCCCTTATTGATCTTCTGGAGGAGCCTCTCCATGAGAGTCACCACTCTCTCCATGGAGGAGACATTGCACTCAGCCATGAGAGTCATTGCATTGCTCATGCTCCGCATGGACTCCTCCACAATGGACACCATGGCACGCATTCCCTCATGTATTTCCGCCAGATCCTCCCGCACACCCTGCTGGACATCCAGCATCTGCTGCCTCAGGGACAACTCCAGAGGCCCATCATCTGCCACTGACTGCCACTGACTGGTCTTCAGCAGTCCTCTAACTGCCGCCACCATGGGCACTCTCTGCCTCCACCTGAATCTCAATGAGTGTGAATTGTCCTCAGCAATGTACACCATGATACTAGACACCTATCTTATGCCCACCGAGATGCTTATATATGCGCTGGTGCCTGCTTGACAGAGAGGGTGTGATGCAGGTGCATGCTCAGCATACTGGTCCTCAGGGGTCAGGGGTGGGCCTTCAGGCTCCTCACAACGAGGGGCTGCTGGTGAGCCTAAAAAGGGGGACGAAGGACATGTCATTAGTTTAACTCATTAGACTGTCAGTGTGCATGCCTGGCACCCTGATGAGACAGAGATCTGCACCATGGTGCCCTCGTCTTTCCATTATCAATGGGGATTACAGGTTCGAGGCCCACATAAATATGCAGACTACGCTGCAATGGTTGCAAAAAGCCACATTCTCACCTCAGTGCACTGCACTCTTACCTCCCTCTGGCACCCCAACCGAGGTGCATGGCGCCTCTTCAGCTCCAGGACCTCCTGCTCGTATCTACTGAGGATGACGACGTGTGGGGGTCTCCCGCCAGTCCACGACCTCTCAATATTGTTATGGGATGTTTTCTCCTGAAAGGAAAGAGGAGCATTGATTAGTCTACCCTGTACCTGCATCGCCAGTGCAGCCTGGCCAACCCCACCTGAGGAACACCTCGCAGGGCTCAGCACATTCGTGACCCTGGAGCTGCAAGGCACTCAGTCCAAGCAGCCAGGGCTCACCCCCTTCGCCAGATCCTGCCTCATTGACATTTGCCACTCACACTGTAAGACCTCTAAGGTCGATGGGGGGATGGGCAGCTCTTACCTGTTCTGCAAAGTGACCCATGCCAACATGTTACTCAACCTTCCCGATCACAGGAGATTGTTAAAGTGTTTCCGGCAGTGCACCTGTGTGCACCTCACCACGTCGTGGCTGCTGACCCTGGACGCCACCTCCTCCCAGACCTTTTTGGTGAAGTGGAGGGGGCCTCCTCATCCTGTCCCTGAGAACAAGGTTTTCTCTCCTAGTTGCCACCGTCTCCAGGAGGGCATCGAGGCACTTGTCCAAAAAACGCGGGACCGACTACCCCGCCAACCTGCCCTCCCGCCTGCAGTATCCACCCCGCTGCGGCATCCATGCACGCAACTTCTGCGTCTTTTGGTAGAAGCCTTCCAGGGGCTGCCGGGGTCACATTTGAATCGGCCGCTGGGTTGCCATTAGACCTTTAGCCATTAAGACATTAAGCCCCCCACCTCCGCCCGCCCCTTCACGCTCATTCAAAGGTTGCGTCTCATGCTGGTTAGGCCTTAATTAGCTCGCTCACATAAAATCGTGGTGCGCTGCCAATCACGGGCAGTGGTCAGTTTCCCCACCTCCCCCGCCAAGGGTAAAATCCTGCCCCTGGAAAATGTACACAAAAGACCCAAGATGTCATGGATGGATAATATCAGAACATGGACTGGCCTCTCTATGGGATAGAATAGAAATCAGTGGAGAAAGATTGTTCATAGTGCAGCCAACCCTCGAACGAGAATGGGTGAGAAGCAAAACAAGAAGGAAAGTGAAAAAAGTGACATTTTATGTCAGCAGCAAAGACTCACTGCAAGGCTTTTGAGGTAGTTACTGCTGGACAACATCAGGTACGTAGTGCAATATATTTAATACCATTTGTGCGAATTAGCTATTTTTATACTTTGTTAACAGTTACAGTGTTAAAATGGCTCACGGTAATGCAATTACTTTGAATACTTTAGAATGACTACAGGCTAATCCTACAACAAACTCAAACAGAAAACAAACAGTAACTTATAACTGTCAATGATTAACACAACACTGTTTGGTCCTCTCTTCATGCTTATTAAAATTCCTCAGAAAGGCTGCATCACCCTCAGTTAATGAACATCCCCGAGCATTATGAGCCATCTTGCTCTAAACAAACGTGCAAAATAAATATCGCTTTATGCTTTTTTTTGTTGTGTTGGGTGAGACTTATTAGCTGATTTGGAGACAATTTCACACTTCCAATCTGTGGGGTTCAGCTGAAAAATCATTACAAAGTACTTGGTGAGCCACGAGTCCAAAGGCAACTGAATTTTACGGCCACTTGACGTCATCGAACTCTGAGCACAATATCCACCCACAAACGAGATTTTTGCTTCATAGCCTTTTAAATCTTAAATAAAAAGTTAAATGAAAACATTTCCAAGAACTCTATGAGCCCTAGCAGATCATGTTAAACCACCTAAGTTCTTGCAGCATTGCTTCACAGTCTGTCCGAGTCTCTGTGGCCTCCTTTCACACTAAGGTGCCAACTTTTCTTGGTTCCATACACTAATCGTTACTGGTAAGCCAGTAATGCTAATTCGTCTGCACCAAATTGAGGGGTCTGTTGAGGTCTTCAGAATCATCCCAGATTTGCACGAAGTGCAGTGGCAGGCGGGTAAAAGAATGAATGTTTTACCCGCTGGCCACAATGGCGGCTTTTCAAACCGTAAGATCCCAATCCCACCTCATTAATCATGCATTCCCGGTAAACATGCCATTTCACTGGGGGGGTAGCCTCGGATTCGCCCGCCAGCCTTCACCTCATTGCTTCCTTGCGCCGGGCACCATATTTAAAGTGCAGCCACGTGCACAGTTCTCAATGCTTCCAGCCCAGGACTGCTGCACAGAAGACATGGCCACGAAAGGCATGAAGACTGCAGTCGCCTGATTCAGTGAGACGTCCTTGAAATGCCTTTTGGATGCCGTGGAGGTCGCCGTGATGTCCTTTACTGCCCTCACTCTGGGCGAAGGCCAGCAAGAAAGTCACCAATCCGGAATAGGAGGCGGTGGCAGTAGCGGTCAGCGCCAATGCCCGGCAAAAGGGAACAGCCATGTTCTCATCCATTCCACCAGGGTAAGTCACTCATTGCATCACTCTCAACGCGCACACACAAACCCATCACTCATCAACAGGGATCTCACACCTCAAGGGCCATCACCACTAATTCTCACATACTCCTTCACATCTTCCTCAGATTCATATCCTCTCAACCTCGCGTTCTCATCCCATCCAGGTCTTTGCTCACCACACAAACAATCCACACAGTGCCATGCATCCTGTTCACACTCTCTCCAACTGTTTTCACGCAGGAAAAGCCTACTCACAACAGCAGGGAGAGGTCCCAGACCAGGGGTGGGGTGGCCCACATTAGACCCCTCACTCACTTTGAAGAGTGTGCCATTGTGCTGACTGGTGAGGATGTAGGCCGTACCTGCAGTGACAGTGAGGTCGGTGGCGAACATCCACATCATCCCTCTCTCAATGCAAACATGAGTGCTCTCTCTCCTGCTTTTGACTCTGCTGCCATACACTAATTACCTCTACTTTGGTTCACAGGGAGTCTGCCAAGCAACTGACACCCTCAGCCAGTCAGTCCCTCAGCTCCATCCAGGTCCTAACCTCCAGCCAAGAGGACACTTCCTTCATTGAAGAGCTAGAAACAAGCAGCCTGGAAGACCCATCACAGCGCTTACCCACGCCCTCCACCAGTGCAGAGCCACACACCTCTGTGGGACCTAGATCGAGTTCACAATATGGTGGTCAGTGGATGGACATGTCTCTGCAGCAGGAGGAGGCAGGTTCAGCCGAGCTCCCCGGCATTCAAACCTCTCGATTCAATCTTTCAACTCATTGTGGAGAGCCAGCAGATGGTGGGGTACATCACACAGCTGTTGGAAGCCCTCAACAGAGTGGCACGCGTGTCGGAGGAGTGCATCCACCTGCTCTCTAATGAAGTGGTGCCCATGTATGGGTGCATGGAGGTCTCCATGGGAAGGATGGCAGATGCCATGGAAACCTTGGTCCAGCAGATAGTGGAGATGTGCACAAACCTGCACTCCATCGGGGTAGCCATGGGTGAGTTCCTGCAGTGGCAACGCAAGAGGGAAATATCTCGATATCAAATCGATATCTCTCCAGGTGCTCCTTCCCCTCAAGGGGTCAGGCTGGGGCTTTCGGGCACCCAAAGAGAGAAGTGGCAGCTGGACACCCTGGGTCATCCAATCATGAATCTCGGAGGCTGTCCTCTCCCTCTGAGTTTCCTTTGCCTGTGACCCCCCCAACTTCATCCTCTGTCAGCACAGAGGGAGCAGCTGACCCACAGGATGTCAGCCAAAGCAAGTCAGGGCCCTCAAAGCCTCAGCTCTCGAGAGGACACACGCCAAAGTAATCAGAGGCAACAGGGCCAACCATTGAACAGGCTGTCTCCACCCTTGCTGCAGGTGTCAGGACAGCACCTAGAAGTGGTAGGCCCAGAAAAGTTAAGGAATTAAGATCACAGTTGGTTGCGCGGATGAACACATTTTGTTACTTTATAATCTGAAAATATATTCACTTTTACTGAATAATGTGTAATGGTGTCTTTCAGCTTCAATGACAGGCTTCGTGTGTGCTCCCACTGCATTTCCCCCCAGCACCCCCAACTCACTAGCAGTTCAGTTGCACACAGCTGGACCACAAGTAATTCTGGAAGAAAAAGTGTGTGTGTGTGGCATGGCCTTTCGGAGCCTCTTGCAAGCACTCTCCCACGCACACGAATCCTTCCTCCGTCACACTCATCTCAATGTCCTGAGCATTTTCAATGTTGCCTGCTGGGGTTCTCTTTCAGTTGTCCATCTGAGCTGACCTGCATCTCAACCCACCCACTGACTGCACTCCCATGCAGCACCTGTGCCCGTCCAACATGAGGCATCGCTCACTTTCAATTTCGCCAAAGTTATCATTCCTCCCCCCAGAATCCTTCCTCCCCCCTGGACTCCTTCCCCACCTCGGGACTCCTTCCTCCCCCCCTAAGTCCTGCCCATTCCGAACTCCTTCCTCCACTCGAAGTCCTTCCCCTCTGAACTCCGTCCCCTCTGAATTCCTTCCCTTACACCTTCATCCCTCTTTACACCTACCTTCCCAGTTGCTATATTCTCCCCTGTTGCACCCCCCTCGCATGTACACCATCTCGCCCCAGCCTCACCCACCCCCACGCCATCGTTTCACCCCTTCCAACCTCACCCCCTGAAACACCTTCGTTGCCCTCTTTACAACCTCATCCCACCCCCCGCTGACGCATCTTCCTCTCCCAGTCAACCTAAACCTTTCTCTCCCACCCACCTAGTACACCTTCCTCTTCCAATCAAACCTACACCTTCCTCTCCACCCTGTTGGCAATCATCCATTACAAACCATGGTCAAGAAGCTGAAGCCCTGATGCAGACCCTCAACGGTGACCTTCCACCATCCATGAGCTGCTTCGCAATGGAACCATGTCCATGAGAATCCACCCAGCATGCGAAGCACGTTCCTCCAGGGTCACATTGCTGTTGGGCTCCAGCATCTTCTGCTCCTCGGATGTCTGCAATGTGAGTAAGGCCCGGGCGGTAAGTCCCAACTTCTGCACATCACACTTGTCAAGACCTGTTCTGCACCAGTGAAGTGATGGTAAAGTGGACATGGGGGAATGATTCTGGCAAGCTGGGCTTATAATGATATGCAGATGTATTGCTATGAAGTTCCTGATGTGCGGCGGCAGGAAATGCGGCCCGCCATTGACGGGCGGAGTGGAGGATTCCAAACTGGTTTCATGATGGCGTAAAACCGATTTTTGGCCTTCCTGCTATATTGTCCGCTCACGCCCGCTGTGATGCCCGATGCCAGCAGGCACGGACAACTCTGCCCTTAGTCACTAAAGTTGTTTCACCTGATCCTCTCATTTGTCTTTGCGCTTCCACCCTCTTTTCTGTAAGCATTTAAGTAAGTGTTTTCCAAAACTTTGTTCTACTTAGCTCGTCTTTTCAAAGACTGTTCTGTGTACTTTCACATTTATTTTAAAAGTCTTAAATTGCTTTAAAGTTTTCAAAGGGAGTTGAATTATGGCAAAGTTTAATAAAAGTATTTTTAAATGATTATGAACTTTTATAAAACTTATTAAGGCTTTTAAAGGTTTTTAAAATATTTAAGATGGAGATGGAGATGCTGGGGAGGTGATGGCACAATGGCATTGTCACTGGACTGAGTAATCCAGAGACCCAGTGTAATCCTCCAGGGACCTGGGTTTGAATTCTGCCACAGCAGATGGTGGAATTTGAATTTGTTCTGACCGAGCTGTTGGCAAATCTGAGTTATTTTTAAAATCCCAGAGGGAAACTTGAAATAACTGTCATAACCTATCATTTTAAGTGTTATGTTTGAGATGCGACTCTAAATTCAGGAATCGGACTACCAGCTCTCGAGAGGTTTTACATTAAACTAAATGAAACATTTTATTAATTTACACAGGTTAAAATATATATACATCTGGCTACATATTACTACTATCATAACTTTTAACAAATTCCCAAACTAATCTCCATTAAGGCAACAGCAACCCATAGACTTAACCCAACATCAGGCAAAGCATTTTATGAATTAAAAATGAGATTCTTTTCACTTTGGTTCCTGTGGAAGCAGTTGGGGACTTAAAGCAGCTTTTGATCTCACATTGCCTCTGCTCTGCACACACAACACTGCTGAAGTTATATCTAGCACAGCCCATTGAATGTAAACTCTCATTGTATCAGCAACCTCTGAACTAAACTTCCCCAACAATAAAACCCCTTTCATAGTACCAATTTTATTAGGAATATAAATGTACTGCTTGGTATCTGCTAGCTAGGTGGTAGATTTCACCCCACTGTTTGAATGCTCTATTCAAAAAATGCAAATGCACTCTCTATCTCTTACATATCAAAACTAGTACACATCAAAGCACTCAGACTAGCTGGCTTTAATCCAATTAAAACACGTCCACAGACTAAACCCCTATTTTAAAAGAAAAATATTTTCTAATAACATTATATACATTAATAGTTTCATGACAAATTTAATAAAAATCTGGAATTAGAAGTCTAACAATGGCCATGAAACCACTGTTGATTGTTGTAAAAACTCATCTGGTTCACTAATGTCCTTTAGGGAAGGAAATCTGGTCTGGCCTATATGTGGCTCCATGTCTACAGCAATGCGGTTGACTCTTAAATGTCCTCTGAGAAAGGGCAATTAGGGATGGGCAATAAATGCTGGCCTAGCCAGCGATGTCCACATTCTATGAATGAATTTTTAAAAATGAAGAGGAATTGATTTTCTCAGAAGGTCATTAGTGTTTGGAATTCTCTCCCTAATCAATAGCGGAGGCTGGGTCATTGAATATATTCAAGGCTGAGTCAGACAGATTTTTGATTGACAAGGGAGTCAAGGATTATGGGGGTGAAGGTTGGGGGTTGGCAGGCAGGAAACGGGAGTTAAAGCCACAATCAGATCAGCCGTGATCTTACTGAATGGTGGAGCAGGTTCGATGGGCCGAATGGCCTAGTCCTGCTCCTATTTCTTGTGCTCTTTCGTAAAACACTTGGCTGTCTTTCAGTTGAAGACTAACGTTAATCCACGTTTCCTCAAGTCGTAATGTCATCAGCGGGTGTGGCTTCACCCAGAATGTGCTTCGCTGCAGGACTACTTCTCACATCAGCAAACCATGCTGCAGTTAAAAATCTCGCTCTAACGAGAATGACACGAGTGCAAATTTTTCAGCTCAGTTAGCAGAAAATTAATGCCATTGTTTTGCCGCTGAGCATAAAATCCGAGCTACTGTCCATGATTTTGGAGAGAGTGGAGGAATTCAGTACAAATGTGATTGTTTTGATGTCACAGGGCATTGAGATAATGTCTCCTTTCATGGACAGACTTGTCAGCTTGATCCGTGTAACGTTAAACACAGAAATCAGCAGGGGGAGATACACAGCCAAAATTAAAAGAGAGAGCAAGTGAGTCTGGAAGGCAAAGAAATTATAGGCCAGTTAAGGCACAAGAGAGTTTGGCAAGGTTGGATGGTATTTATTTTAATGCAAGGAGTTTGACGATTAAGGCAGATGAGTTGAGGGCACAAATTAACACATGGAAGTATGATGTCATTGCTGTCACAGAGATATGATTGAGAGAGGGGCAGGATTGGCAGCTCAATATTCCAGGATATAGGGTCTTCGGGTGAGACAGGGAAGGAGGTTAACGAGGAGGGGGTATCGCAATATTGATCAAGGAATCAATTACAGCAGTAAGGAGGGATGACATCTTAGAAGGCTCCTCAAATGAAGCCATATGAGTAGAACTGCAAAACAAGAAAGGAGCAATCACATTGCTGGGAGTGTACTATAGGCCCCCAAACAGTCAGAGAGAAATAGAAGAGCAGATATGTAGGCAAATTTCAGGGAAGTGTAAAAATAATAGGGTAGTAATAGTGGGGGATTTTAACTTCCCCAACATTAACTGGGTTAGTCATAGTGTGATAGGTTTAGAGGGAGCAGAATTCTTAGAATGCATCCAGGAGAGCTTTTTAAGCCAGTATGTAGAAGGTCCTACAAGAGAGGGGGCGGTCCTGGATTTAATTTTAGGGAATGAAGCCAGGCAAGTGGTAGAGGTACCAGTAGGAGAGCATTTTGCAGATAGTGATCATAACTCCGTTAGATTCAAGGTTGTTACGGAAAAGGACAAGGATGGACCAGAAATCAGTTCTAAATTGGGGGAAGGCCAATTTTAATAAGATCAGATATGATTTGGTCAGGGTGGACTAGGAGGTGCCAGAGGACTGGAGGACAGCCAATGTGGTGCCGTTATTCAAGAATGGAGGAAGAGATAAATCAGGGAATTACAGGCCAGTCAGTCTAACCTCAGTGGTGGGGAAACTATTGGAAGAAATTCTGAGGAACAGAATTAATCTACACTTGGAGAGGCAGGGGTTAACCAAGGACAGTCAACATGGTTTTGTTAAGGGGAGGCCATGTCTGACCAATTTGAATTTTTCAAAGAGGTGACCAGGTTTGTAGATGAAGGAAATGCATTTGACGTAATCTACTTGGACTTCAGCAAGGCTTTTAATAAGGTCCCGCATGGGAGACTAATGACGAAGGTAAGAGCCCTTGGGATCCAAGGCAATTTGGTAAATTGGATCCAGGATTGGCTGAATGCTAGGAAGCAGAGGGTGATGGTCGAGGGGTGTTTTTGTGACTGGATGCCTGTGTCCAGTGGGGTTCCACAGGGATCAGTGTTGGGTCCCTTGCTGTTTGTGGCACATATAAATGATTTAGGCTAGAATGCGGGAAGGTTGATCAGTAAGTTCGCGGATGACACGAAAACTGGTGGGGTGGTAAATAGTGAGGAGGATAGCCTTAGATTACAGGAGGATATAGATGGGCTGGTCAGATGGGCTGATCAGTGGCAAATGGAATTTAATCTGGATAAGTGTGAGGTGATGCACTTGGGCAGGACAAGCAAGGCACGGGAATACACGATGAATTGTAGGACCCTGGGAAGTACCGAGGATCAGAGGGACCTTGGTGTACATGTCCACTGGTCCCTTAAGGTAGCAGGACAGGTAGCTAAGGTGGTTGAGAAGGCATATGGGATACTTGCCTTTATTAGCCGAGGCATAGAATATAAGAGCAGGGAGGTTATGTTGGAACTGTATAAAACACTGGTTAGGCCACAACTAGAGTATTGCGTGCAGTTCTGGAATCTGCATTATAGGAAGGGTGCAGAGAAGATTTACCAGGATGTTGCCTGGGCTGGAGAGTTTTAGTTATGAGGAGAGATTGGATAGACTGGGGTTATTTTCCCTGGAGCAGAGGAGATTGAGGAGGGACATGATTGAGGTGTATAAAATTATGAGGGGCTTAGATAGGGTAGACAGGAAGGAACTTTTCCCCTTGATGGATGGATCAATAACCAGGGGGCATAGATTTAAGGTAAGGGGCAGGAAGTTTAGAGGGGATGTGAGGAAGAATTTTTTCACCCAGAGGGTGGTGAGAATCTGGAACTCACTGCCTGAAAGGGTAGTAGAGGCAGAGCCCCTCATAACATTTAACAAGTATTTGGATGTGCACTTGCAATGCCATGGCATACAAGGCTATGGGCCTAGTGCTGGAAAATGGGATTAGAATAGTTAGATACTTGTTTGACCGGTGCAGACTCGATGGGCTGAAGGGCCTTTTTCTGTGCTGTAGAACTCTATGACTCTATGACTCTATCATGAGGCCATGCAGGACTTGACCACAGCTCTGCAGATTCTGGATGCTAACATGTTGAGCACCTTAAATAGGATGATCGATACCCTCCCCTTGGTCTTACAACACAGCACTCTACTCTGTACCTGATATGTTGCCTCCTCTCCAGGTGGCTGAGACTTCCTTTGTACAGATGCAGGTAAAGCAGTCTTCGGTCCTCACATGCTCCAAAACCTAAAGGTTGTTAGCAAAGAGCATCCCAGCATTCAAAGCAGGGATCTGAGCAGCCTGCCTTTGCTTCTGATGAAGCCAAAGGGATTGCACAAAACAGGAGCAGCAGTAGAAGACTCAACAATGCTTTTTAATTGTAAAAATCTTTGCACATGTGAAATAATTTTGTAGAATTTTCATTCTTTTGCAGAATCACATAAATGTTATTCCTTTTCTCCGCTTTCCTGTCTTGTGCATTCTTGGATGCTGGGTAGCAACTCGTCTTTTCAGTTGCTTGTTGATGAATGTGACAACATGAATTGATAGGGACCAATGTGGGGGGTGAGCAATGGGTTGGATGGTTGGTAGCAGGGCTGCTTTGCGTCGATGGATGGGGGTAGGAATAAAAGTGCTGGATGTGGCCATTACATTGTGCATCAACAGTAACTTACTGAATCTTATGGTATTAAGGGAATTGCTGGCATCGTGGACAACAGTGTGAGCAGCAGGTGCTGCATTGAGATTGTCATCTTCCTCCTCCTTATTTTCCTCTTCCTTCCTTTTCTCAGAGCCATCTGCAGACAATGTGTGCTCTGTGCCTTGACCCCGCTGTAAGTCTAAACTGTGTTCCTGCACAATTTTGTGCAGAGTGCAGCACACCATAATCATTCTGGAGACCCTGGCTGGTAGGTATTGAATAGCATCCCCAGATCCATCCAGTCACCAGGAATGCATCTTCAGCTTGTGGGTTGCGTACTTAATAATACATCTGCTTGTCATTTGGATTTTGTTGTATTGCTCTTCAGCTTCATTGGTTGGGTTTCTCATAGGTGTCATCAGCAAAGTTAGAAGGGGGTGTCCTTTGTTTCCCAGCAACCACCCCTTAAACCTGCTTACAGGTCCAAAGAGTTTGGGCAGCTTGAACTGCTGCAGGCTGAAAGCATCGTGGCAGCTCCCTGGGCATCTGGTGCACATCTGCAAATTTTTTTCTTGTGACTGTGCACCAGCTGTGTGTTGATGGAATGGAATCCCTTGTAGTATACGAATACGCCTGGGTGTCAGATAGCCACGAGTGTTCAGTTAATAAATGATGCCCTGGTGGCCTTTGGGAACAAGGCCAGAGATATAAATCCAAGCACTGTCATTCTGGCATCACCAGCAAGATTGGCATAATTGCCAACACCGCAAACATCCTTTTTTTTTATTCAATCACGGGATGTGGGCTTTGCTGGCTAGGCCAGCATTTATTGCCCATACCTAATTGCACTTGAGAAGGTGATGGTGAGCTGCCTTCTTGAACCGCTGCAGTTCATGTGGTGCAGGTACACCCACCGTGCTGTTAGGGATGGAGTTCCAGGATTTTGACCCAGCGACAGTGAAGGAACAGCGATATATTTCCTAGTCAGGATGGTGAGTGGCTTGGAGGGGAACTTCCAGGTGGTGATGTTCCCACTTATCTGCTGCCCTTGTCCTTTTAGTAGATAGTGTTTGTGGGTTTGGAAGGTGCTGTTGTGAAGATGGATCTTATTTTTTTAATATTTTGGGAATATGGTGGTATTCTGTAAAGAAGGGTGTGTGTGTCTCAATGATCAATTAAAATGGGGGGAAGGTTCTTTGAGACAGCTTGTCTATGAGAGTTGAGAGATAAAAGAGTTAAGGAGCTAGATGCATGCATTTGTAATGAGAGGCTATGGTGAAGCAGAATTCACAAGTAAACATGGGAAGATTATTCAATTTTATTTGACCCCAAAGTGGACGCAAGAGGGAAACATGATAGATTTTTATATTTTTGAAAAGTTAAGTTCAAACAGGTGTTTAGGACAATGGAATCTAAGATGAAAGAGAAAAAGGATATTTAAGGAAAGAGCTTAGTTGAGTTGTGGTGGCTACGTCAGGGAGATGTCCTGAGACCAGCTCTGTGCTGAGAAAAGGTGTGAAATATGAAACAGCCATCCAGTCAAACCAGAAAAATCATTCTTTCAGAAAGCAGGTTGTGTTCTGAACTTTCTTGGATGTCAACAGCAGAGTGGAAGTGTTTGAGGAGTCATGTGGTATACCTTTACTAAAGTAACAGCAGTTTTGCCTTGGGGTACTATTACTAGATTTTTATAGTTGCAATCCACATGGAAGGAGTTGCCAAATAACTTACTTGTGTGGTTTGACCAAGTAGGTTATTGCTTTGCAGAATTGTTTCAACAATGTAATTTTAATTTTATGTGCATAAGTTTTTCTTGTTCTAGCGAATAAATCTTTTAATGTTTTAAAACCTTAAATGTGTTACTAGAGTTCTATGGTTCTGGGGTCAGTAGCTTTTCCTCTCCATTTGATCAGTAAGGTTTCCCTCTGGGATCTGGCTTGCTCAGCAAATAACATCGGCTGTGGTTGAAACACTGTCCAGGGAGGCTTGGTGAGTTCCTGTAGTGCATCTTGTAGCTGGTACACACTGCTGCTACTGTTCATTCGTGGTGGAGGGAATGAATGTTTGTGGTTGGGGGGGCCAATCAAGTGGGCTGCTTTGACCTGGTTGGTGTCAAGCTTCTTGAGTGTTATTGGAGCTGTACTCATGCAAGCAGATGGCGAGTATTCCATATTTAGAGAAAGCAGTGGCTTAGTGGTATTTTCACTGGAGTAGCAACCCAGGGTAATGCTCTGGGGACCCAGGTTTGAAGCGGCAGATGGTGGAATCTGAATTCTATCAATAAAATCTGGAATTAAAAGTCTACTGATGACCATTAAACCGTAGTCCTAAAAACCCATCTGGTTCACTAATGCCCTTTAGGGAAGATAATCTGCCATCTTTACCTAGTCTGGCCAACATGTGACTCCAGATCCGCAGAAATGTGGTTGACTCTTAAATTCCCTCTGAAATGGCCTAGCCAGCCACTCAGTTGTATCAAATCGCTACAAAGTTTTAAAGGAACGAATCCAGACGTGCCACCCAGCACCGACCGAGGCACCGGAAATGACAATGGCAAACCTGCAAAGCTCTCCTTAATAACATCTGGGAGTGGTGCCAAAATTGGGGGAGCTATCTGATAGATTAATCAAGCAACAGCCTGACAGTCATACTCACGGTGTCGTACCTTACAGACAATGTCCCAGACACTGCCATCACTAACCCTGGGTATATCCTGTCCAACTGACAGGGCAGACCCAGCAGAGGTGGCAACACAGTGATATACAGTTGGGAGGGAGTTGTCCTCGGAGTCCTCAACATCAGCTCCAGACCTCATGAAATCTCATGGCATCAGATCAAACGTGGGCAAGGAAACCTCCTGCTGATTGCCATGTACCGCCCTCCCTCAGCTGATGAAGCAGTACTCCTCCATGATGAACACCACTTGGGGGAAGCACTAAGGGTGGCAAGGGCACAGAATGAATTCTGGGTGGGGGACTTCAATGTCCATCACGAAGAGTGACTCGGTAGCACCACTACTGACCGAACTGGCCAAGTCCCAAAGGACATAGCTGCTAGATTGTGTCTTTGGTAGATGGTGAGGGAACCAACAAGAGGGAAAACATACTTGACCTCATTCTCACATGCCTGCCTGCCGCAAACGCATCTGTTCATGACAGTATCGGTAGGAGCGACCACGGCACAGTCGTTGTGGAAACAAAGTCCCATCTTCACATTAAGGATACCCTCCATACCACCATGCTAAATGGGATATACTTCCAACAGATCTAGCAACTCAAGACTGGGCAACCATGAGATGCTGTGGGCCATCAGCAGCAGAAGAATTGTACTCAACCACAATCTGTAACCTCATTGCCCAGCATATCCCCAACTTTACCATTCCCACCAAGCCAGGGGATCAACCCTTGTTCAAAGAAGAGTGCAGGAGGGCAGTCCAGGAGCAGCACCAGGCATACCTAAAAATAAGGTGCCAACCTGCTGAAGCTACAACATAGGTCTACTTGTTTGCCAAACAACATAAGCAGCAAGTGATAGACAGAGCTAAGCAATCCCACAAACAACAGATCAGATCTAAGCTCTGCAGTCCTGCCACATCCAATTGTGAATGGTGGTGGACAATTAAACAACTGACTGGAAGAGGAGGCTCCATAAATATCCCCATCCTCAATGATAGAGGTGCCCAGCACATCAGTGCAAATGATAAGGCTGAAGCATTCACAACAATCCTCGGCCAGCAGCGCCGAGTGGATAATCCATCCTGGCCTCCTCCAGAAGTTCCCAGCATCACAGATGCCAGTCTTCAGCCAATTTTATTCACTCCACATGATATCAAGAAATGACTGAAGGCACTGGATACTGCAAAGGCTATGGGCCCTGACAATATTTCGGAATAGTACTGAAGATTTGTGCTCCAGAACTTGACGCGCCCCTAGCCAAGCTGTTCCAGTACAGCTACAACACTGGCATTTGCCCATCAATGTGGAAAATTTCCCAGGTATGCCCTGTAAAAAATAGGACAAATCCAACCCAACCAATTACTGCCCCATCAGTCTACTCTCGATCATCAGTAAAGTGACGGAAGGGGTCATTAACAGAGCTACCAAGTGGCAATTGTTAGCAATAACCTGCTTCCTGATGCTCAATTTGGGTTCTGCCAGGGCCACTCAGCTCTTCATTACAGCCTTCGTTCAAAAAGGGACAAAAGAGCTGAACTTCAAAGGTGAGGCGAGAGTGACTGCCCTCGACATCAAGGCAGCATTTCACCAAGTGTGGCATCAAGGAGCCCTAGCAAAACTGGAGCCAATGGGAATCAGGGAAACAACTCTCCGCCGGTTGGAAACATACCTAGCACAAAGGAAGATGGTTGTGGTTGTTGGAGGTCAGTCATCTCAGCCCCAGGACATCACTACAGGAGTGCTTCAGGGTAATATCCTAGACCAAGCCCTCTTCAGCTTCTTCATCAATGACCTTCCTGCGCTAATATTCAGCACCATTTGTGACATCCCAGATACTGAAGCTGTCCATGTCCAAATGCAGCAAGGCCCGGACAATTTCCAGGCTTGGGCTGACAAGTGGCAAGTAACATTCACACCACACAAGTGTCAGACAATGATCATATCCAACAAGAGAGAATCTAACCATCACCCCTTGACACTCAATGGCATTACCATCACTGAATCCCCCACTATCAACATCTGAGGGTTACCATTGACCAGAATCTGAACTGGACTAGCTATATAAAAACTGTGGCTATAGAGCACTTTACAAATACTCCTATCAGTGACCTGTCTTATGCATTTGTAGACAGCTGATTGGGAGACCTGTATATGTTCCCAGTAGTGCCCTGGAAGGATACACAATTACCAGATCCATTCTTCTTCCACCTGATGCGATAACATCAGCTGCTAGAAGAATTGCACTTCCAAGAGATCAGGGAAGCTGAGCCTTTGCCTGACTAAAGTAAAATACTGCAGATGCTGGAAATCTTAAATCAAAACAGGAAATGCTAGAAATGATATGCAGGTCAGGAAGCATCTGTGTAAAGAGAAATAGGATTAATGTTTCAGGTCAATAATCTTTCATCAGAATTGGAAAGTGCTAGAGATGTGGCAGGTTTAAAGCAAGTACTGAAGTAGCAAAAGGAACAAGGGATGGGACACAATTGAGGACTGGTGATAGAGTGAAAGGCTGGAGAGGTTAAATGGCAAAAGTGGTGATGGTGCCAGACAAAGGGAGTTGACAATGGGGCAACTGAAGAACCAAAAGATGTGTCTGGAGGAGGTGCAAATAGGAAAGAAGCATTACCTACAGCTGCTGTCCAAAAGCAAAACTTAAAATACATTACAAAATGGGGGCAGATGTTATGATCCCTTTCTCTGTCTGTATATACAAGTAATGCCTCCTCCCTGCTCCCTTCTCTTCTGACCACCTGCAGGTCTCTCAATGTCAACTTGTGTTTGCTGCTGATAGTCATCTTGCTCTTTGCCTGAGGTTCAATCTATGGCAGTCATAATACCATCCATCCTAATCCGAGTCTCAAAATGTATAAAGCGAGAAAAATAATCTCTCCTCACAAGTACTCTCAACAACCCATTCCCTGTACACAAAGGCAGCTGTGAGCATTGAGTATTTATTGCTGTATTTTCATGACTTATAATAAGCACCACAAGTTGCCATTCTCTTCTTGCCTTGGGTTCAATGATAATTTTCAGGATGCTCAAGGAATTTGTATATACATTGTTAATATTGAATGTAGGTTGTAATAGTGCTGTGGCAGAGTGATTAATATGTTTAAATCACAGAGGTGGTGAATGGAGCCGGCTTATGGATGCAAGCACATTTTCACCAAAGTAAACCCTCCAGCCACATCTAAACCCAAGTGCTGCTCCAGGACAAAAGCCCTCCGCCACCCAGCAATACCACCCCCTCCCCCCGCCGCCCAGGATTTCTGCTGCCTGAGCACTAGCTGATGATTCCAACTTTGAATGTCAGGTCACAACATGTTTGGGATCAACTGCGGTGCTCCTGCGGTTAATTAGCGGGTCAGACTTACATTTAAAGAATGACCAACTGGGAGGTGTACAAGAGGACTTCCTGCACCCATGGAAATGCACTTTGGTCTCTTCATGAGGAGAGAGAATAATGATCTAAAATGCTATCATAGTATTATAATACCATCCCGCTTATTAGGAAAACAAAAGAGAGGGAAACCTATCCTGCAGCTGAGTGACAGGACTTATCATTGGTGGGAAATATTGACACCATTCATCCCCAGTGAACAGTCTATTAAAATTACATTTCTTGCTTGTGATGCTGAGGATATTTAAGAAAGAATGAACTTGCATTTGCACCATTCATAATCTCAGGAAAATTCATCGGGCAGGATTTTACAGTTGGCATGCGGGGCCGGCCCAACACGCATGCGTGTAAAATAATGCGTGATGACGTCGGGCGTGTGTCCCGATGTCACCGTGCGCCATCGCAATATTTTGGAAGGCGGGCGTTATGAGTTCGGAAGCGCACCCGCCATTAATTAATAGGCCAGTTAACAGCCTTGAGGCAGCGACTAACACCGATTTTGCGCAGCCCGTGCGATTTTCAGGGCGTTGCACGGGCGCAACAGGCAGGCGGGTAGGCCACATTTTCACAACCTCATCCATGGTGGGATAAGAGGGGTGAGCGGGCTCGCGAATGTGAATTGTTAGTACTTTGGATTACTACTTACTGCTACTTGCTTGTGTGAATTTCGCTTCAGAGCTGCTTTGACAGAAACAATAGGCTTCACTTCAGGACTCTGGAGGAATCATAACACTTGGGGCCTTCCAGGTAACAGACAGCTTTGCCTTACCCTGGGAATGGGGATTGTGGTCTCTGAGGAGGAAGAGAGGGCCAGAAGGGGGAGGAGGCCAGAGTCCCTATTCAGCCTCCAGGGGAGCCACATGTGGGAGGACAGGCGCAGAGCCAACAGGAAGTCCAAGGTGGAAAGGGCCATAGAAAACGCCACTATCCTGCTGCCAGAGTTTACAGGCGGTGATGCAGCTACCTCAACATGTCAGAGGTGCAATGCCGAAGGAGGCTCCGTCTCTCAAGGGGGACAGTGACCTTCATTTGTCAGATGATTGGCCCTGAGATCAGCTCCAGCTGTGTGGGCAGACACCCCATGCCAGTGGTGCTGAAGGTCACTGTGGCCCTAAACTTCTATCCCTCTGGCTCTTTCCAGGGGTCGGTGGGTGACCTTTGTGGAATCTCCCAATTAGCTGTCCACAGTTGCGTCAAGCTGGTGACAGAAGCTCTGTTCAGGCGTGCATTGAATTTTATTCACTACCACATGGATGAGGCCAGCCAGGCAGAGCGAGCCAGAGGCTTTGCCGTAATTGCTGGATTCCCCCGCGTCCAGGGTGCAATTGACTGCACACATGTGGCCATCAAGGCGCCAGCGGGTGAGCCGGGAGCCTTCGTGAACAGGAAGGGCTTCCACTCCATGAACGTTCAGATAGTGTGCGACCATAGGATGCAGAATCTGCAAGTCTGTGCAAGGTACCCAGGTAGCTCCCATGACGCTTACATCCTGAGAGACTCCCAGGTGCCGAGGCTCTTCAGTGCTCCAGCCCGGCAGGATGGATGGCTGCTGGGTGACAAGGGCTATCCCTTCATAAGGTGGCTCATGACGCCTCTCCGCCATCTAAGAACAGAGGCCGAGCAGCGGTACAATAGGAGCCATGCCTCCACAAGGACGGTGGAAGAGAGAACTAACGGTCTTCTAAAGATGCG
This sequence comes from Cetorhinus maximus, assembly GCF_964194155.1. Lineage (NCBI taxonomy): Eukaryota > Metazoa > Chordata > Chondrichthyes > Lamniformes > Cetorhinidae > Cetorhinus > Cetorhinus maximus. The sequence continues at coordinate 54,565,228 of NC_135891.1, read as the reverse complement.
CTTTTGATGCCTGGACCGCTCAGGGGGCACACTCCAGTACCCCCCAGATCGTGTGTCACTAATAGCGGCTGCATGCTGCGCTCTCCACAATCTGGCGCTGGAAAGGGGGGACACAGTGGAGGAAGAAGATGTTGACACAGCTGCTCTGGCAGCAGACAATGAATCCAGTAGTGAGTCTGAGGACGAGCACGGTCAGGAGAATACTGAGGGGATAGACGCTGACCTGGGGAACCTCCAGGGAGGCAAGGACACCCAGGAGGCTTTGATCCAACACTTCTTCAGCTAGCCCACCAAAGGTGAACCACCAACACATGCCGAGGCTGCAGGCTCCAAATGCGATACCTGAGAGCAACATTTGCTTGGTCAACAACATGCATTATGTGTCATTTCAATAAAGTTCAATGACAAACAAGTCACTCATAACATCATGAGTTCCCCTTCACCTAGAGAAGCACTCAGAGGCTTGTTGAGAACAAACACATTTAATGTTTTGCAGCTTGGCATACATAAATGAAACTAAATGAAAATGTGTTCAACATCACACCAACTTAACAATAACTTAAAAGTGAGGCAAAAGAAAACCACTAGTAATAAGCCCGTGTTGTACCTAAGATGATTTGCACTTATGCTTGAGAGTGCTACGTCTAGATGCCCCCCCCCACCACCCCCCACCCCCCTTCACTGGCACTGGCATTGGAGACAGCCTGCTCACTCTGCTGTCTTGTTGGCCTTGATTACCTTGGTGGGCGTCCTCTGGCCAGTGGAGCCTGTGCTGGCCTCGCCTGGGAGGGAGCGGCCAGTGGTACGGCTGGCATCTTCCCAGTCACCGCAGCCTCATTAAATGCCACGGTCACTGGCAGAGGGGCGGAGGAGCTGCTGCCATCATCCAGAGCACCATGAGAGGAGGCCGCAGAGACAACAATCAGCTTGTGCGCCAACGTCAGGTCGCTTTGGACCTCCCTGCTCACCACTGATGGGTGGGCACCTAGCTGGGATACTGGGTGACCAATCCATCTCCCACACTGATACTGACCACCTGAGGTCATTGCCGGAATGAGGGCTTGCAGGTCCGAGCGCATCCTCAGGAAGCCTTGATTGTTCTCCTGGAGGAGCCTCTCCACGAGAGTCGCCACTGTCTCCATGGAGGAGGCAGTGCACTCAGCCATGAGAGACATTGCATTGCTCATGCTCTGCATGGACTCCTCCATCACGGAGACCATGGCACGCATTCCCACATGTATCTCCGCCAGATCCTCCCGCACACCCTGCTGGACTTCCAGCATCTGCTGCCTCAGGGACAACTCCAAAGGCACAACATCAGCCACCGACTGAGCATGTTCCTGATCCCCAGCCGTACTCCGACTGCCAGTGCCCTGGGCACTCTCTGCCTCTGCCTGCACCTCAAGCAAAGGTGAGGTGCCCTCACTGCTGTACACCGAGATACTAGCCAACGATCTTATTCCCACCGAGGTGCTAGTGCCTGCCTGGCTGAGAGGGTGTGACGCTGGTGCATTCATATCGTCCGTGCCCTCAGGGGTCAGCGGTGGTCCCTCAGGCTCCTGAGACCGGACGTTCTCTGGTGAGGCTGAAAGGAAGAACAAGGACATTTGATTAGTTGAAGTAGTTACACTGTTTCTGTGCATGCCTGGCACCCGGATCAGGGTGCCCTCGTCTCTCCATTATCAATGGGGATTCCATGTTGGAGGCTGAAATCAATATACAGACAACAGTGGAATGGTTGCAATGACAGACATTGTGACCTCGGTTCAAGGCACTCTCACCTCCAGTTGGCACCCCAACCTCACCGCGGCTGGTTGATCTAGGTGCATGGCTCCTCTCCAGCTCCAGTGCCTCCTGCTTGTATCTAGTAAGGATTAGGATGTGGGGCTGCCCTCTGCCAGTCCGCGGCCTCTCTGCATTATTGTGTGCTGTCTTCTCCTGAGAGGAGAGAGGACCATTGATTAGTCCACCCTGTACCTGCATTGTCATTGCAGCCTGGCCAACCCCACCTGAAGAAAACCTTGCAGAGCTCATCCGATTCATGACCCTGGAGCTGCAAAACACTCATTCCAAGCAGCCAGGGCTCACCCCCTTGCCCAGATGCTGCCTCCAGGATATTTGCCACTCACACTCTAAGAATTTCCAAACCCACGACCACTACCACTTAGAAGGACAAGGGCAGCAGATACATGGGAACACCACCACCTGGAAATTCCCCTCCAAGTCACTCACCCTTCTGACTAGGAAATATATCACCGTTCTTCACTGTCACTGGGTCAAAATCCTGGAACTCCCCCCCTAACAGCACTGTGGGTGTACCTGTGCCACATGGACTGCGGTGGTTCAAGAAGACAGCTCCAAGGGCAACTAGGAATGGGCAATAAATGCTGGCCCAGCCAGCGAAGCCCACATCCTGTGAATGAATGAATAAGAAAAAAAAATTCTGAGGTGCGGTGGGGGTGGCTGGGGGCGGGGGGGAGGGCCCGCTCCTAACTGCTGTGCTAAGTGACTCATGCCAACACGGTGCTCACCCTTCCTGATCGTAGGAGATCCTTAAACCACTTGCGGCACTGCGCCCATGTGCGTCTCACCACATCGTGGGAGCAGACTCGTGATGCCACTTCCTGCCAGGCATGTTTAGTTAGGTTGGGGGGGCCTCTTCCTTCCGTCCTTTGGGACAAGGATAATCCAGCGTACTGCCACCCCCTCGAGAAGGGCAGTGAGGCACTCATCGGAAAACCTCGGGGCCGACTGCCCTGCCAACCTGCCCTCCCCACTGGCCAGCTCTCCGATGACGTTGTTCATTGCAGATGAGCGAACTCAATGGCAGCCTTAAGACGGCACCATTGAATAGGCCGCCGGGTCGCCATTGCACCCGGCGGACATTGGCCTACCCACCACCCCCCAACCGCCCGCTGATCTTGGGAGACGAGAATTACATTGGGTGGGCCTTAATTGGCCCGCTGGCATAAAATCGCAGCGCGCACCCAATCGCAGGCAGCGGACAGCAGCCGGTTTCCCCGCCCCCCCACATCCCACTCCCGCCGAGCCTGCACGCCAACTGAAAAATTATGGTCATATTGTTTTACAGTCAATGAAGTAGCTTTGAAGGACAGTCAGTGTTGCATTGTCGGAAATGCGGCAGGCAACTTGTGCACAGTGAAAGTCCCACAAACAGCAAATAATCAGATAATCTGTTTTCAACATTGGCTGTGGAATTAACGTTGGCTGGGACTTTGAGAGAATTCCCCTGCCTGACTTCAAGTGGTGCCATGGGATCCTTTCTCCACCTAATGCGCACAGGTAAATGGTGAGTCATTGCTGCCTGTGTGGCACTTTGTGTAGAATGATAAAGTGAGCCAAGGTCCACTCTGCCATTTGCCTCCCTCAGGATAATGCATTCCTGTGCCTCACTTTTGAAACACTTGGTAATGTGTAACCGTAGGAAATTCCCACTGGTACAGCATCACTAGTGAAACTGAAATAGAATTGTGATGGCAGCAAGTTGTAAGGTATTCTGGAAAGTTCTTTCACAATGCAAAGAGTACGCCTGCCCACGGGGCAGGATTGTAACCAGCAGGCATGATACATGCAAACACGGCAAGATGCTAATGTTTCAGAGACCTTGGCAGAAAGCTACAGGAGAGCACTCAAGCACCTTGGCTGCTTGATCCTAATCAGCACTCAGCTGCAAAGCTGGCAGATTGAAGCGGAATGAGATGTGCCAGCTCAAGAGAGGCATGTGCTGATTAGAGCTGAACTCTAGGAAGTGGAACACATACTAACTCAGCAAGCTGAACTGCAGACTGCAGCGTAGGAAACCTGTTAGTTTCTCATTAGCAGTTTACTACTGGAGGCAGCTCTTGCTCCACACTCAGATAATGATGGCCAAAGTGGATGCAAAGTAGCAAGTTTCTACTTGAAACATCTGAAAGATAACCCCAGAACATGAGAAAAGCTCCTACCCCTTTATGCAGGTGAACAAGCCCAATTCTTCTGATGTTTTGCCAGGCACAACAGATGATCAGAACCAAAAGCTAGAACAACACTTGCAAATTTACATACAAACACACATACGAGCATACGGTTGCAAATTTATTTCTCGGCAGAGCAAAGCTTAGCTTTGAAGCCAAACACAAGAAAAGAATCAATGAACAACAGGCAAGCTGGTTGCTGTGAGTTTTCATAAATGTGCACAAAGAAATTAGAATTTAGACATTTTCAGGGTATCCATCAGCAAGCTAGTGAAAGCTATTCCGAAGGGATCCTGAAGTGAGTTTAATGAAGCTGTTTGATGCTACCTCGGAAAATGAGACACCACAAGCCACAAATACAATTTTGAGTATGCTGAAAGAAAGAGACATGCTGTCAAAGCTTTTTGTCTTGTACTCATCAGGACAGAATCACAAGAATACTTAATTTCAAAGATAACAACAATATATACTGCATGAGAAAAGGGTGCTGATTGGTTGGCAAGTGTTCTCTGATTGATAGAGGTGTTGTCATGGAGAATGCACCAGACAACAGTTATCCCCAAAGCTTTTGTTTAAATACAAACCACGTAAGCCGACTCTGATTGGGCGAGGCATTGCCACGGGGAATGCACCAGGGAACCGTTGTCTCCCAAGCTTTAGTTTAGTTGTTAAAGAAGGCACAATGGCTGGATGTGTTCGTTCTGTTTGCAAAGGACAGGTCCCTGCATATGAATGTATGAATATATCAAACTTAAGTGAGCTACCTTGTGAACCTGAATGATAATCTTAAATTGGCTGTTAGTGTAATTCTTAGCAAAATTAAGATTGTTTAGTAAGTGTTGGCCAATCACAGAATCACATCGAATGTTGGACACCATATTCTGAGTTTTCAGCAGGTTCCACGAGAAACCTGTCTTCAATAGAACAACCTCTACCCTCCAGCGCCTTGCATATTTCGGAGACATAGATGGTATGTTTTCTATATTTGGATCTGCAGCTGCACGTAAGAATTTCCTTGTACTCCTTGATGAGCTCCATTCTGTGCTGAAATTCACTTTTGAAATGGAGCAATCCAACAAGCTCCCTTTCATCGATGTGCTAGTTGAAAAATCTACTAATGGGTTCTCTACTACTGTCTACCGCAGGCCTACCTTCATTGGTCAAAATACACGCTGGGATTCCTACAGCTCCATGCGTTATAGTATTGGCTTTATCAGCAACCTTGTAAATAGGTCCCAAGCCATTTGTTCACCATGCAAGCTTGATGCTGAAAAAAGGTGCATCAAAGCTATCCTGCAGAATAATGGCTACCCTGATTAGATCATTGCTCACTGGGTATCATACAAGCTCATGAATGGGCACTAGGCCACTATTTTTGATCCTGTCCAGTCTACCTCAGAGGAAGGGTAAGGTATGTCAATAATTTGAGCAAAAGGGTAGCTAACTGTTTCATGCTGCTACTATGCGGTAGCAACACGAGTGGTATTCTTCACTAACAGGATGCTTCAGTCAAGCCAAAAACATGTTCTGTCTACCACAAAAATCAGTAATGGGGTGTATGAATTTCAGTGCTAGTGTGATGCTGAGTATGTAGGCCGTACGTCTCAATGCCTTGTGGATAGTATCAAACAGCATCTTCCTTCAGCTGTCTGCAACAGGCAGAGTACACAACCAGCCCATGCTTGCAAAATGCAGAACATAGTGCCTAACATTTGATGTGATTCCATGATTGGACAACATTTACTAAAGAATCCTGACAGTGCTAAGAATTACACTAACAACCAATTAAACATTATCATTTAGTTCACAGTGTGACTCACTTATGCTTGCTAGAAGTTACAGGGCCTTACCCTAAACAAACAGAAAGAACATGCCCCAGCATAGTGTCTTTTTCAACTAAACAAAAGCTTGGGGGACAACTGTTACCCGGTGCATTCCCCTTGGCAATGCTTTGACCAATCAGAGTCAACTAGCCTGGTTTGAATTTAAATGAAAGCTTGGGGGAATAACTGTCCTGTGATGCATTCTCCATGGCAATGCCTCTACCAATCAAAGAACAGTTGCCAACCAATCAGCACCCTTTTTTCATGCAGTATATATTGTTGTTACCTTTGAAATTTGGTATTCTTGTGAATCTGTCCTGATGAGTGCAAGACGGAAAGCTTTGAAAACCTGTCTCTTTTTGTTTTCAGCAATACCTAAGTTCCGTACTACCAAGTGACTATAAATACAATTGTTAGAATGTGGGGTCACTGGATACATGGCTGAAGTTTCCAAATCTATTAAGTATAAACCAGCACAACAAGGCAAGACACACAAATCCACTGACTTACTTAGCCAGGTAGTAACAACTCAAGAAATACTATTGGTCCTATTAAAAAGTTACAGAAAAAACAACCATTTTGTTTTGCTGAAAAACTGCCTATTTTGTAAGTATATTCATCCATCTGCCATGTGGCCCGGCCTCAATGAAACCACATCTGTGCATATAAAAATTGTTGCTTTTAACCACACTTAGCTGATTCCTGTAGTTAATCGAATGTATGAGGCATACCAGTGTACTGTAAAGAAAGGTTAAAAAGCAATTGTAGCAACAGAATGCAGAATATTCACTGACTGCCACCGATGTGCACAGCTGCAAGGGAAAGGAAGGTCATGCTGACTGTGGCATTATTATCAACTACTTCAACTGTAACTTACAAAAAGAGACTGTTTACTTAACCTGTTAAATGTTTTTGTCAGTAAATTTTGGAACCACATAATTTTGTAATAATTTTTAAAATTACCTAACATCTGGCATTTCAATATAGCCAGGGAAAGTATCGACAAACATCTGTCACAAACATAATTTGTGAGTTAGTTTAATGAGTAGCTTGTAGGATTTGCCAACACCATAAACAGAAACAGCTTTTTTCTTGGCATTGATTAGTTTTGGGATTTGGCCAACAACATGCACTGATCTTGATTAAATACTGAGTAACCCACCTTCTGCTGTAGTAGTGATTTGCATATCAAAGTAAATACCAGGGGGGAAAAAAGGCTTAAGAATCTTATTGACACTAAGAACCATTGCCTTTTTTTCTAGAACAGCACATAATCCTATTTCTGTAGTTTTATTGACTGCCAATTCAAATGAGGGAAACTGTCCTGTAGGCAGTTTTGCCATATCGGAAACAATCAAGAAATCAACTAATCAAAATGCACCAGTAATAAGGCTGCTCCAATGTTTCTTAAACAGCCACATAAACAATGAAATGTTCAATATTTCAGTTGAGAATTACACAATGCTTGTGTGTAATGACTCCATGAACATGAAATATCTTCATTTTTGATGTGTAAATTTTTTCACTTGATAAAAGCGTTTGATATGCATGGTTCTTGCATTTTGTTAGATGGGCCCCCACCTCAACAACCTCCACCCCTCAGGCCCTACCCCGTGCCGACACCCCACGCTCCCCACTCTAGATGTGAGTAAGTGCATTGTAGCCGTTACATTCAAATGTCGACTCTCGTATTACTTTCTTATTCTTTGATGGATTTTCTAGATGATCTGGAAGTAAAAGCCAATAGTTGTTGCCACACCAATTTGAGCCTTTATTTAGACATAACAGAGTCGCTATTAAAGTCCCATATTAACTGTTGACAGTGCACATGTTCACAATTCGGGGCAAAGGTGGCAGTAAAAGGCTTTGAATTGGAAGAAGCATAAGATATCTACAAGAACATGGAAGGCTCAGATCTGTGTCAAAATGAACCACTGCCAATGATGATTAACAAAATAAATGCCAATGGGAAGTAGTAGGTTTATTTGAGACTGGATGGAATGGTGAAGGTGGGTTTCACTATGATGTATACAGGCTTTTGGGGTGTGGAACAGAAGATGTTATGTATTAGGAAAGAGTATGGTTAATCTTAAAACCAATAGCAAATCAAGCACTCATATCTTTCAATCCCATATGCCCTCCTCCCCCCCAATCCCAATGTGAAATGCTAGATTCAGATTAAAGTTGGGACATTAACAATGTTTCAGATATATAGACCAACTACAGTAGAGTTTGATGAGTTTGCTGACTTCTATAGAAACTTCCAAAAGATAACAGAAGAAGCTCTGAGATAAGACTTGTTGCTGATAATGAGGGATTTCCTTGCAAAAGTGGGATTGAACTGGAACCCATGAGATGGAACTATTGGAAAGCCTGAAATTGATATGGGAAACTAAAAGAAGTGAATGGTTACTGCTGTATGTTGTTTGGACTGAGGAATGATTGCTGAGACATTGCCTATGATCGCTGGGTTGGGGTTTTCTTCATGGACCACCAGGTGCTGTGGTACAGCCCTGACTGAACTGAACAGTTGATTTTCTGACTTGTCCTGCCTCCATACCATCTATGGAGCAGCTTTGGAGTCCCTCAACTGTGCCTTACTGAGTTCTGCAATGTTGGCACCATTTTTACAGGTCAGACTTGCAATCTTCTTTAAGATTGAATTTTCAGGATTTTGGGGTCCATCACTGCTGCCACCATGTTGTATGTTGGTTGGACTGGCTGTGGAATGATTGTTGAGACATTGGTATGTCTAAACAATAACTGGTTTATTAGATATAACAACTGTAAACAGATATACCTGACTACTCTGGTGAAGTGAAGAACATTCTCCCTCTTGGTCATGTATCTTTTACATCATTATTATGGGAGGCGCTATTGACATAGTCCCATACATTAACCCATATAACTCGAATATTACAGTTACTTTTCTTCTGCTGAAGAAATTATTTGATGGTGGTGAACATGCTTCACTATCACAAAAAAAGACCAGGGAATTTTTACTGCTTGGACTCGGACCCATGGCTGGGGTTCGGTTGCCTTCTTGAAAGCTTTAGTTTTCAAGTATTCAAGCTGGAAAACTTGCTTTAACAGGAGGATCACATGAAGGTTGCTGTCTCCCTGCCAGCCTTTGCCAAGCCAGGGAAACTATTCGACAAGCCATACCTCCTCATTGCCCTGCTCCCAATAAAATACAAGGTCCCCCTGCTAAACAGACTGAGTCTAACACTGGAAGCTGTGATGTCCCCCATCTCCTCAAACAGACAGGTTTTAGTACAAGCTTCAGCTGCTCCAAGCAGGCCCTGACACTGACCTCACATACTGAGTGAGGCCAGTTTCCAGAAAGACTTGAAGACAGGAACCATCTTTGTTGATTTATCCTGTGCCTATGACACAGTGGAATGCACAGGCATGCTGCCGAAACTCTCCAAAATCATCCACAGTGTGGAAACCCTGCAACTAATCAACCCCATAATCAGCAACCAACAGTTCCATGTGCATCTTGTATGGGTCTCTCATGGCTCCTGAAGGCTGTTCAGCAACCCATCAGGTTGGCCAGCAGCCTTTTGAGGGGGCGGAGGGGGGGGTCTTCATTGACAGGCACTCAGTGGCCAACCGAGGGACCTGGCATGGGGAGGAGGATGTACACACTGAAAGCTACCCATCTGCCTTTGCATCTGACACCCCCTCTCGTCAGCAATCCCCTCTTTGTGACCCCCATCCTGCCCCACTCACTTGCCTCCAGGGATCCAGTGTTGATCCTCTAGATAGGGCTCAGAGCATTACTAGCAGAAACCACTGCTTCCAGTGATGCTGCTGGCAATGGGGAACTACCGATTTCAGATTAGTCAGCAACATTCGGGGACGGGATTTCACCCTCTGGGAGCATTAGTCACATGGGAGACACATGATGGCCAGCTAAATGCCTGAGTGCTTAAATAGGGTGGGCACACACAGAAATGATGCAGGACTCTCACCAGTTCTCCAACCATTGTAGGGGGAGTTGGGGGGAACCGACATTGCTGAAACTAAATATCATCCACTGGATCTGCAATAACTGAAGAAATGGAAGTAGGAAAAAAAGTAGAACAGCATCAAAAATGGAATATTAACAAATGAAAAACAAGTATTGGATCCTAGAAACAACACTGAGAAACATACTGGATAACAGAAGATGTCCTTAAATTGAGGGAAGAATAACAAATCTTAAGATGAGCATAAACCAGGTCCCAATATAAGAACTAAACATAAGAAGTTAACTATAGAAATAAACCTTAAAGCTAAGAGAGGCAAGAACAATAAAGGAGCAGAAAATTGCCTCAAAAGAAATGAAATACAGGGACTATTGGAGGATAAGGCATTTAAGTGAATCTTACAAACTTAAAATGGCTACAGTGAAAGAAAATTTTCAGACAATTCAGGACAAACAGACAAGGAACAAGCATTGGAAAAATATTTTGAAGATCTATGCAATGCGCAGAACGCAATAGACGAATCAGTTCTGGAGATACTTACCTGAACAATTAAGACAAGTTGATACTTGATTTTTTTGGAAGGCAAAGTAAAGATTTCGGCGTGACATTAGCCGTCTCAATTTCTCTGCTCCTCTCACCCATTCTAATCTGTCTCTCTCTGAACTTACTGCACTCCGTTCTCTCAGGTCCAACCACAACATTGTCATCAAACCCGCTGACAAGGGTGGTGCTGTTGTTGTCTGGCGCACTGACCTCTACCTCGCGGAGGCTGAGCGTCAACTCGCAGACACTTCCTCCTACCTCTCCCTGGACCATGACCCCACCACAGAACATCAAGCCATTGTTTCCAGGACTATCACTGACCTCATCTCCTCTGGAGATCTTCCTCCCACAGCTTCCAACCTGATAGTCACCCAACATCGGACGGCCCGCTTCTACCTCCTACCCAAAATCCACAAACAGAACTGTCTTGGCAGACCGATCATGTCAGCCTGTTCCTGCCCCACGGAACTCATTTCTCGTTATCTTGACTCCCTTCTCTCTCCCCTTGTCCAGTCCCTTCCCACCTACATCCGTGATTCCTCTGACACCTTACGTCACATCAACAATTTCCAGTTCCCTGGCCCCAACCGCTTCCTCTTCACCATGGATGGCCAATCCCTCTGCACCTCCATCCCCCACCAGGATGGTCTGAGGGCCCTTAGCTTCTTCCTTGAACAGAGGCCCGAACAATCCCCATCCACCACTACTCTCCTCTGTCTGGCTGAACTTGTTCTCACACTGAACAATTTCTCCTTTAACTCCTCTCACTTCCTCCAAATAAAAGGTGTGGCTATGGGTACTCGCATGGGCCCCAGCTATGCCTGTCTCTTTATGGGGTATGTGGAACATTCCTTGTTCCAGTCCTACTCTGGCCCCCTCCCACAACTCTTTCTCCTGTACATCGATGATTACTTCGGTGCTGCTTCATGCTCTCGTCGAGACCTGGAAAAATTTATTAATTTTGCTTCCAATCTCCACCCCTCCATCATTTTCACATGGTCCATCTCTGACACTTCTCTTCCCTTCCTTGACCTCTCTGTCTCAATTTCTGATGATAGACTGTCCACCAATATCCATTACAAGCCTACCGACTCTCCACAGCTACCTCGACTACAGCTCCTCACACCCCGCTTCCTGTAATGACTCCATCCCATTCTCTCAGTTCCTTCGCCTCCGTCACATCTGTTCTGATGACGCTACCTTCAAAAACAGCTCCTCTGACATGTCCTCCTTCTTCCTTAACCGAGGTTTTCCACCCACGGTCATTGACAGGGCCCTCAACCGTGTCCGGCCCATATCCCGCGCATCCGCCCTCATGCCTTCTCCTCCCTCCCAGAAACATGATAGGGTCCCCCTTGTGCTCACTTATCACCCCACCAGCCTCCGCATTCAAAGGATCATCCTCTGCCATTTCCGCCAACTCCAGCATGATGCCACCACCAAACACATCTTCCCTTCACCCCACCCTGGCGGCATTCCGTAGGGATCGTTCCCTCCAGGACACCCCGGTCCACTCCTCCATCACCCCCTACTCCTCAACCCTCACCTATGGCACCTCCCCATGCCCACGCAGAAGATGCAACACCTGCCCCTTCACTTCCTCTCTCCTCACCGTCCAAGGGCCCAAACACTCCTTTCAAGTGAAGCAGCATTTCACTTGCATTTCCCCTAACTTAGTCTACTGCATTCGTTGCTCCCAATGCGGTCTCCTCTACATTGGAGAGACCAAACGCAAACTGGGCGACCGTTTTGCGGAACACCTGCGGTCTGTCCGCAAGAAAGACCCAAACCTCCCTGTCGCTTGCCATTTTAACACTCCACCCTGCTCTCTTGCCCACATGTCTGTCCTTGGCTTGCTGCATTGTTCCAGTGAAGCCCAGCGCAAACTGGAGGAACAGCACCTCATCTTCCGACTAGGCACTTTACAGCCTTCCGGGCTGTATATTGAATTCAACAACTTTAGATCTTAAACTCCCCCTCCCCCCATCCCCACCCCGTTTCTTCCCCCTCCCTTTTGTTTTTTTTCAATAATTTATATAGATTCTTCTTTTCCCACCTATTTCCATTATTTTTAAATCTACAACTAATACCTTGTTAGTCTTTCCACACCCCCCCCCCCCACTAGAGCTGTACCTTGAGTATCCTGCCATCCATTCTTAATTAGCACTTTTCTTAGATAATATCACCACCTTCAACACCTCTTTGATCCTTTTGTCTGTGACATCTTTTGATTATCTGCTCCTATCACTGCTTGCTTGTCCCTACAACCACCCCACCCTCAACTTCTCTCTCCCCCCGCCCCCCACCTTAAACCAGCTTATATTTCACCTCTCTCCTAACTATACTTCAGTTCTGTTGAAGGGTCATGTGGACCCGAAACGTCAGCTCTTTTCTTCTCCACCGATGCTGCCAGACCTGCTGAGTTTTTCCAGGTAATTCTGTTTTTGTTAAAGATTTCTATTGGTGGTTTAAATAAGGACAAGATTTGTGGAAGCTCTAGTGAATCTACTACTCAAGAATGGCACTGGGGGAGTCTCCTTATGTGGTAAAGTCTTCACTAATCTGAGATTTATTGATGACATTGATTTATAGAAATATCTGAAACAGGGATTTGGGTGTCCGGGATCATGAGAAGTTAGTGTGCAGGCACAACAAGTGATTAGGAAGGCAAATGGAATGTTGTCATTCAATGAAAGAGGCACTGAGTATAAACGTAGCAAAGTTTTGTTATAGTTGTACAGGGTGTTGGTGAGACCACACCTGGAGTACTGTGTACAGTTTTGGTCTCTTTACTCAAGAAAGGATATAATTACCTTCGAAGCAGTTCAGGGAAGGTTCACTCGACTGATTCCTGGGATGAAGGGATTATCTTATGAGGAAAGGGCCTATGTCCATTGGAGTTTAGATGAATGAGAGGTGATCTTATTGAAACATGTAAGATCCTGAGGGGACTTGACAGGTTGGATGCTGAGAGGACATTTCTCCTTGTGGGAGAGACTAGAATTATGGAATGCATTTTAAAAGGAAGGGGTCTTCCATTTAAGACAGAGATGAGGTGAAATATTTTCTCTCAGAGGACCGTGAGTCTGTGAAATTCTCTTTCCCAGAGAGCAGTGGAGGCAAGATCATTGAATATTTTAAGGCTGAGTTAGACAGACCTTGAATAACAAGGGAGTCAAAGATTATAGGGGGTAGACAGGAAAGCAGAGTTGATGCCACAATCAGATCAGCCATGATCTTATCAAATGACGGAGCAGGCTGAAGGGGCTGAATGGCCTATTCCTGCTCCTATTCCTTATGTTTGTATGTAAACAGATTTTAAAAACCTGAGAAGGTCTATCTGGAGAATAGGAAAAATCCACTGGGAAAAGCTGGAGCAAAAGTTGTTCAAAAATACTTAAGGGATTTTACCTGCTGGATTCTTCTTCCTGTAACCAGTTAATTTTTTGCTTATCCTCAGGACAATCAACTAACCCTCCAGTAATTATTCCTTGCAATTTAAACTCTGCCTCTTCAAACGTTCTATCCAGCAGCTAAATTCTGTCATCAGCTGATTATCAGCACCACCAGAGACTTGTGATGGGTAAACCAGTTGCCTACATGTACAGTGAATTCACTATTGTCCCTGCTGCTTCCTCTTGTTAATTTAACAATGTTTAGCTGGCAAATATTGCAGGCAAACATGGATCGATAAACCTGTCATGTCTGTCACATGTGTTGAAAATCGCGACAGAAGATGCTTTAGTTGAGGAGCTAGCATCTTGGCTTCAAGTTATACATGAGGATGAGAGCTGGACTGTAAGCGGGCTGCAGAAGGCACACAGTGCTTATTTTTTGGAGGCAGCATAGAATGTCAGCTTGTTAGGAAGGAGCATGAGATGAGATTTTCACAGTTTCATTACAACATGTTGTCCATCAAGATATGGGAGATGGTTGTCCTCTTCAGGGCAGATGTCTGGTGGACCTGTAGCTCTGAATCCACTCCAACCTCAAGTCATTGGCCTTGGATGGGATTACTTAGAGGTGCACGTAACAGAAAAGCTGTCAAGGGACCTTAAAGAAGCAGAAAAGCCCTGAATAATTGGACCAATTGTTCTGCTGAATGGTTGAACAAGACTGGGTTAAGTGTTGTAGGATAATTAGAAGGTAAAGAGGCCTTTATAAGGCCCTTTCCTTCTACTGGGGCACCTTTGGGCTATTATTACTTTCTTGGGGATTACTGCCTAGGATGTGGGGATAAGTGGGTGGGTGGGGTGAAATTCTCTAGACCTCACCTCCAATCACATGGTGACAGTCCTGGCAGGGAAGGGAATCCCAATCCAAGTACTGAGGTAGTTGTAGGACACACCATTTGAACAGCCCCCATTCTTTGCCATGATCTCACCTGACTTATAGGACAATCACGGATAGAATTGCATTATAATCATTTATTTCCCCCGCATCATCTACCTGTTTTATCTGTAATTATTTTGTTACCATATACTTGAAAAAGTGAGCAGATTATATGAAATAAGAACTGTGTCAATAATTATCTTAAACAGTAGCCAGGAACTGTTTTCTGAACATATGGAGAAGTGACTGCTCTCTGTATCCATCAGCCTGAAATATCGTTAGATTGGAATTCCATATTGTGGGTAATCCTCCTTTCTCTTCCTTCTTCCTCCCCTCTTGTCTCCTCATCCTCCACCCTCCTCTGCCTTCCTCCTTTTTCTCCTCACCACTTCCCTTCTCCCCTTCTCTCCCCTCTTCCCTCATTCCTGT